>NC_080670.1:122398460-122695960 GCF_030247195.1 Topomyia yanbarensis | reverse complement strand
GGTGGTAGGCAAAGCCTACTAGTGGTGTGTTTTGTATTTTGCCTAAGTCCCACTTATGCCTCATAAGTGTGCATGATCGGCATGTGTTGTACCGCCATACTGCCGGTGCCGGTCACACACCATGGCATGGACCAGTGTTTTGCTTTTTGCCTAACTTCCACTTATGCCTTATAAGCAGAGTTTACAATTTTCGCATTCGTGAACAGAATAAGGCGATATTTCACCTACTTCGACCAGCAATAAAAAAGCAAACATACGATATAACATTGTTTGCTCTCCAACTTTTCTCGAAAAAACAGGAATGGATCTCATCTTTTCGCGGTATAATATGAGATGATATTTTCGCGCCTAATGTAAAACTGCCGAATAACTAATGGTTTCGCAAAAAATCACAAAAATGAGTAGATACAGATCCTTAGAATGAAAATACTGCAATAATGTGGGGAAATAAATTCTATAATGTAATATATTAATGGTTTTTCTTGTACTTAATTTATCACGAGGTTCGAAGCTGCGAAATTATCACGCTTCCATACTGCATTGTCAGCAAATTCTCGCAATTTCTTGAAAGCTGAAAAGTTGGGTCCGTGCCTACTAAGGATGAAAAAGCTGTGCGATAAACTGCTTGCCGTGAGAATGAGCGAATATTTTACCCTCTGCTTATAAGTGTGCATGGTCGGCATGTTGTAGTGAACGTATCTCAGTCGGTATTGATAATACGAGTACGGGGCTGATATTTTGGTGGTAGGCAAAGGCTACTAGGGTCATTCGAATGCCGAATAGTGACTTTTTTGCTATATCTGGTATCGCATATAACTTCTAAACGGGTCAACCAAAAAATGTCAAATAACCTTCTACGGACTGCCAATCTAATGTATAACATTCCGCTAGAACATTTCCAGTCTGGGATAAATACCCAAGTAGGCGAAAATCCAATTCCCGTAAGTGTCCTCTTACATGCAACGTATAAAAGACGCGCACTGTGTATTACCGCTACCACAGCAGCACATCAATCATAGACGCATACGCTAGGTGCGCCACGCACCTTCCCGTTACCGTCGCTCAGCTTGCAAATGCAAAGCCAGCTGCGTGTTTGTATAGACACGCACAGCCAGTCCAATGAAGAACCCGACCAGCAACCGGTACAATAAGAGAAGTTTTCAATTCTGCTTTGTGCGGATCTTTCGCTGGTAAAATAAGAGAAGTTTCATGTTCTGCTTTGTGCGGATCTTCCTAGCGACGGTCGCTCTCGCAGCCGTCTCGGATAGGATTGATTTTGCATTTTGTTTAATTTTGAACTATGCCTCATATTGCCATTGCTCGCAGTACAGACGTAGTGTATGGTTTCGCCTGTCGGTGTGCCGCGGGTAGCCGATCAGTGCACTTCGCACTATTAACGTATTTCAACCGGCATTGATACTACGATACCCACTTAGCGTTTATATGCGCATCCGTGTAGTTGCCGTCGCTCACTCAGCGTGTTTATATCCCAGCTCGCTGCCATTGCAGACCGTGAGGCCGATGGCTGTTTGTATACAGGAGAACAATTTTTTTGTATACGGGAGGACCGACATACTTTCTGGCGCACCCTGTATATATATATATATATATATATATATATATATATATATATATATATATATATATATATATATATATATATATATATATATATATATATATATATATATATATATATATATATATATATATATATATATATATATATATATATATATATATATATATATATATATATATATATATATATATATATATATATATATATATATATATATATATATATATATATATATATATATATATATATATATATATATATATATATATATATATATATATATATATATATATATATATATATATATATATATATATATATATATATATATCTGCACATTTTACAGTTTCGCTGCAGATTTTTTGTATATAACGTTTATTTCACAGAACAAAGCCTATACCAGCTAATTTTAAACAGTCTATAACGTTTTTGATCGTTTGAAACATCAAAACACTACATTTCTGCGTCAAATTTATTGAAGACTTTTGTGTCAATCTACAGATTTTTATATTTCCACTGCTGGCTATTGTACAAAGGGAACTGGCATCACTGATGCTAAAATAATTCATTCGTTTCCCTGTCAAAAACATTTTTCCCGTCTTCCAGTAAAGTTCAGTCGGAAATGAACTGGAATTCTGGCTGGAACCAGTTCGTATTCCGGCTCCAGTGACACAACCGATTCTAACTAGAATCGGTTATGTCACTGGAGCTGTAATTCGAACTGGACCCAGCTAGAATTCCAGTTCATTTCCGGCTGAGCTTTACTGGGTTTCGATGCACACAGAAAAAAATATTGGCAAAAGTAAGAGTTCCGCTCTTAGCAAAAAACAACCAACACCTGCTGTTAAGTTGAAAGTAAAACTTTTATGCTAAACAAGAATAATAATTAAAAAAAAAACGATTTAATTCACCTATCAGTGAGATGAGACATTTCTTACACATATCACTGTTATATTATTCATTAGCTTGCCGATCACATGCTAAATTTACAAGCAACTAGATGTGAGATGTGCACGAATAACGCTTCGAATAAAGTGAATAAATTAAAGAAAAATAATAAAACAACACAAAATTTAAAATAAAAAAGTTATTCATAAAAAGGATAGAATGATTAACATAAATCAAATTAATAAAATAAATAAATCAAATTAGCTCGAATTAAAACTAGACGATATTAAGACATAATGAAATTAAGAGAGTAAATTAAATTGTTTCAGGATAACAAGCTATCATACAATAACATAAAGCACTGGCTAAACCGAATTGATAAAATTAAGAAAGTGAATAAAGTATGTGAACTGGGAAAAACTAACCATTTAATAAAATGATTGAAATAAATAATATGAATAAAACTATAAAAAATTGGAATAATAAAATAAATAGGGTAAGGTGGGGCAAATCCGACCTAGTAAATGGTTTTGGCTGTAAAATGTTCATTTTACATCGGATCAAGTCGTTTTATATACCAAATTGAAGGTTAGACTTCTGGACAACTTTCAATGTATAGTATTTTATTCCTATCTTGGGAAAACTTTGAGATACAAGTGTTTTACGAAAACGTTCATTTTTGCTGTTTTCAAAAATAGTGGGGTAAACCCGACCGTCTATGTTTTTGGTTGATTTAGTATAGATACTACCCAAATTATATGGATTTATCATTGAAAATAAATCAATGAATGTTATGTTATTGAATTGTAGCATGAAGAAAATGGAATTCAATGTCAATCTTGGAATGTCAAAATCACGAGCAGTAGTACGTAAAGATATTCCCATTTTTCTCAGAGCAATTACTGGACGAATACTATATTCATCACGTTTTTGTTTCTTTCGTTTGTAATTATGAACCATTGTGAAACCATTGGTCGGATTTACCCTATTTTTTAGAGGTCGGATTTGCCCCACCGCGTCATTTTTCATTACGTTGCAATTAAAAAAAACGATGAAAAAGTTGGACTAAATTCATCTATGCACTGTGGGCCTTTAATCAAAGAATTCAAATCCACTTACACTTTTTATGCTTTCACTTTAACAATAAGAAATATCCTGCAGTCAATGATACACAAAAATCAAATCAAAAGTTGTAAAAACCCACTTATTGTTGTTTGAGCATCTCAATGTAGACTAATAAAATGCTGTCATACCACCATTATAATTATTTTCGATGCTCTACACGACAACATTGATATTAGTTCGCGTAGTGCTTTCGATTTTCGATAACAGAGGGGGGTCGGGTTTACCCAACGGTCGGATTTGCCCCACCTTACCCTAATATGAATAATATGGATTAAAGTAACTCTTTCATACCTAATTATTGTGTCGCATATATAGGGTTCCAAAACCGTTTTTCTTAAAAGTGTTAGAGTAAAGAAACACGAAAAACCTGTTTTGATCAAGATAAATACTTCTCTAGCAGTGTTAGATGCTGCTGAATTTTTACATACTAATCCTTAATACACATCTCCTGCAAAGTTTTCAATAGTTTAGGCAGAAAAGGTAGCCGAAAGCAGTCCAAATTAATAAGATTTATCAGTTTTCAAAAATATTTCAAGAAAACGAAGATAATATTGCGCACTTCCCATCAACCTGGACTCCGCACTTTTGAAGTGCGAGTGATCAAACTGCTACTGAAAACTGCGAGCTGTCAAATCACATGTATTTCAAGTGATAGAGATGGTATTTTCATGGACAGACCAGTCGAGCTAACCAGTCTATGAGAAGAATTCAATAGAAGAATAGTAAGTGCGCAGTGTGGTTAGAATCCAGTTTTTACTGCCACGAGCAATATATCAAAATATAATTTTTCACCGATAACTGAAAATGGCAGCACTGCTCTAGTGAAATCCAATCAAAGCAATTGCAATAACTTAAGTTCTACGGATCCTTCTTGTAACTATTAGCGCTCAAATAAACGGTGATTGTGACAATTATTAGTTTTACTTTTTTGTGACGAAATTTTGCCCAAGCCCAAAGTTATACTGCCCATGAACGCATATTTGCCCCTTATCTATCTTTATGGGACTGATTTGCGAGCATGGGCAGTAAAGCTATTTGAAAATGTTGTTCATAAATAACAGGATAAACAGAGAGTTAATAAAATTAATGGAATGAATAATATAAACAAAATAAAGAATTTTTATCACAATAAAAATGTTTTCTGTCTTTTTATCATTTTTTCATTTTGTTTGTTTTTAAGCAGTTAAATTATTAAAATGAAAAAATCAGCGATATTAAAAAGTAATAAAATTAATAGAAGAAATTATATTGTATCTAATTATTGTTCTAAATGAAATGAATAAAGTGAATGACTGAACAAAATTAATCAGAATATTAAAATGAATAAAAGTGTGAACCGGAAAAATATCAGAAAAAAATATTAGAAAAAAGTGAATAAAATAAATTAAATGAATAATTCGAACAAGATACATAAGATAATAAACTGATCGGAACGCATACAAAGAATTAAATGAATACAATAGATAAAATTAGGTCACATAAACAAAATAAATAAAAACAATGCTAAATGAAAAAAAAATCTTTAAAATGAAATGATCATATATTTATTATAAGTCAAATATTTAAAATGCAAAAAATACACCAAACGAATATAATACATTAAAGGAATGAGCTAGAAAAAGTGAGAATATATAATAATATTTTAAGAAAGTTGTTGAAATGAAGTAAATGAATAAAACAAATTTCACGAATTCCAGAACCATTGTTTCAGAATATTCTGAAATGTTTGTGAAAATCTCATTGCAAAGAGCACGTTTTCGTTCTTCTTTTCTTTACGGAATTTTTAGGATTATCTGGTGTTTCTACTTTATTGATGGTCCTTAATTAGTCATCAGAAATTCTAGAAATCAGGAATTTGTTTTGGAGTTAAAAGATATCTTTTTGGTTACAGACATCTGAAAAATGATTTTGTATAGAATGGAATTTTCAGGTCCAGTATTTTAACGCGTAATTAGAAATAGTAAACTGAGAAAAGGCCACCTGTAAATAGTATTCATTCGCATTGAAATATCTAGAAAAGAGTGTCAAGTGTCCAGGCTATGTTGGCAATTATATTATTGTCGATGGCATAAAACTCGTACATGCAGTCGATTACAATGCAGTCTTTTTCCACCCATCCTTATTACTTGCGAATTGTTTCGTTCGGAACTCTCGTTCTGGAGATATGGGTTAATGAGTCCTATACAAAGCAATACCATTGCAAATAAATGGTTCAAACTACCAGAATAAGTACTTAAATTCATCGAAAAGCCAGTTAGTATTGAAAGTGCCCCTGGACTGCTTTGAGACACGAACATTCTTGAAATTACATATTGTATTTTTTCGCAAATAAATATGCTTTTAGTCACATTGATCATGAAAAATGTATATTGGGATTTTCAGTACAACTCAGTGTCAGTTGTGAGGAATGGTAAATGATGGTTAGAGCTGTGACATTATTTTTGTTTATAGTGCGAAATTTTGATTCCCGAAATCTTTATTTTCAATAATGCAACTGATACATTTTCACTTGGTGATGCTACGAGTATAATGTGAATATGAATTATATTAGAAATCTCTTTTGTCACTACTAAGAGGATTACTTGATGTATTCATATACCATCCAACGTTTATCTCACGAGTGAATGCATTGCTCAATCCAAGGGTAAATACATCAACTCTGGACAATGAGGGTGGATGTAGCGTAGTTGGTAAATCGATTGCCTTGTACGCAGCGCACCTGGCTTCGAGTCCCGACCACGCACATAGGGATAGAAATTTTTCATAAGAGATTTTTCTAACCCGAAGAGGCGAATGACCTTAAGGTTAAAACCTCTATAATCTCTGCACAAATTTGTACTTTGTAGTGAATTTACACATTATTTTGTCTTTGAAATGAACTTGTTTATTAATTTTTGAGAAATAGGTAATTGATTATTAAGTAAATTCACAAAATGTTTTCGGAATCAAAATCCTTGAATCACGCAGATATGTTTGCATACCCGGATATTCAAAATCGGTTTAGTTTTGACCCTAAAAAACCAGTAAAGCAATACTCTGTATGGAACGGTCTCATTTTTAGTTAGTAGAAATTGGTAAGCGAAGAATGAAAATACAAAATGTTTAATATCTCCGCCGCTCGTGAACGGATTTTGACAATCTATAGCTTGTTAGAAAAGTATTTTCATAAGCTTTTTGCTTCTGTTTATTTCACGCGATATAGTTGCCTTGTTCGAATGTTATTCGCTCCAAACCAGCCTTGTTTTGACAAAATTACCCATATCTCAGAAAGTAAACAACATATCGAAAAACAAAAATAATAGTGTGGGAGCGTTAGACCTTTCATTTGAAACTAGTTTCATTAAGATCGGTTCAGCCATTACTGAGATAATTACATGACATTTTGTACAAACATACATACACACATACACACACACATACAGACATTGTCTCAATTTGTCGAGCTGAGTCGATTGGTATATGAAACTCGACCCTCCGGGCCTCGGAAAAAGTTTTCAAAGTTTGAGCGAATCCTATACATTTCTTTTGTAAGAAATGTAAAAAGTTTTACTTTTAAGCTTTTGAAGAAAACTAATCAAAATAAGATTTATTTTTAAACTAAAAGTATGTATAGGTTGTTTTTTTCCTACGAGCGATAAACTTATTTTGACCAACATTTTTTTTTCTGTGTGAGCTCTTTGAAAGAAAACCAAAACATCTTTTGGTTGTCAGATAACAAGTTTCTTTGTTGCCAGTAGCCCAATGGAACGGTAGAAATTTTGGATTCTTGAGTTATGGTGAGCAGATTCAGTTCCAAGAACGGATAAGAGATGAAATTCGAGGTAGGACACAATTGGATCTGATCAAAGCCAGTAATTGTTTTATCTTTATTTTTAAAGGATTATGCTGATTTGTTTCCTTTTTACATTTCTTACAAAAGAAATGTATAGGATTCGCTCAAACTTTGAAAACTTTTTCCGAGGCCCGGAGGGCCGAGTCTCATATACCAATCGACTCAGCTCGACAAATTGAGACAATGTCTGTATGTGTGTGTGTGTATGTGTGTATGTATGTATGTACAAAATGTCATGTAATTATCTCAGCAATGGCTGAACCGATTTTAATGAAATTAGTTTCAAATGAAAGGCCTAACGTTGCCATTTGACACTATTATTTTTGGTTTTCGATATGTTGTTTACTTTCTGAGATATGGGCGGTTTTATCAAAACACGGCAGGTTTTTTGCAAATAACTTTCGAACAATACAATATTGTCTCACAAACTGCACATAAATAGAAAGCTTGTAAAAATACCTTTCTAACAAGCTATAGATTGTCTAAATCCGTGCACGAGCGGTGGAGATATTAAACATTTTGAATTTTTAGTCCTCGCTTATTAATTTTCACTAATTAATAATGAGATTGTTTCATACAGAGTATTGCTTTACTGGTGTTTTAGGGGCAAAACTAAACCTATTTTGAATATCGGGGTATGAAAACACATCTACGTGATTCAAGAAATTCGATGTTGAGAACATTTTGTGAATTACCTTTATAATAAATGAACTATTTCTCAAAAATCAACATATAAGTTCACTTCAAAGACAAAATAATGTGTTGATAAAGAAACAGTGAGTTCTAGTATTTATTCCTTGGATTAGGCATTGCGTTCAATCATGAGGTAAATGTTGTATGGTATATCAATACACAGATCAACAAGTAATTCACCTAGTAGTGAGATAAAAGATTTCTAATATAATTATACTTGTCGCGTCATCGAAAGCGAGTATATGTTTGAAGCCCAAAAATCTAGCGAAAATTTAGCTCTTTTGCAAGATTTAGGTTATACTGGTTATGGCGCAAAAATTACTACTTACATTATTTAAGATAAGAATGTAAGAATCAATATATCATAATAATATACCTATAAAAATAATATCACTGCATTAACCATCATTTGCCATTCCTCACAGCCCCCCCCCCCACCAATCTCTCTCTCTCTCTCTTTCTCTCTCTGTCTCTCTTCCATTGCATCTATCTAGCTATTTCTGTATCCATTTCTAAGTTGTGTAATAAGATCTTCTGCCAATCTAAAATGTTTATTAATTGTAATTGAGAAGGTTTTAGAAAACAAAACCATTTTTTGTCTGCTGCTACATCAACTCAACTTTAATTCAATTGTATTCAACGCCTGTATCTACACTATAATTAAGGAAATTCATGGCTATATAAGGAAAATATTTGGCTTAACTGGGTAATATGAAAGTTTGAAATTTTCAAAAGAGTCATTCCACGAGCGATATTTAAACTATTCGTATCTCTATTGAATTTTAAATGAAATATTTGCTCAAAGACTGAAAGCTGAAGCCAGCACGATTGGAATTGCCATCAACGTTTCGAAGACAAAATACATGAGAGGAAGAAGTTCTAGAGACGACAGTGTGAACCTCCCACCCGAGTCCGGATTGACGGTGACGAAATCGAGATGATCGACGAATTCATGTATTTGGGCTCACTGGTAACCGACGACAATGATAACAGCAGAGACATTCAGAGACGGATCTTAGCGGGAAATCGTGCCTACTTTGGACTCCAGAGGACGCTCCGGTCGAACAAAATTCGCCGGCGCACGAAGTTGATTATCTTCAAGACGCTGATTAGATCGGTGGTCCTCTACGGCCACGAGACCTGGACTATGCTCGTGGAGGACCAACGCGCCCTTGGAGTTTTCGAACGAAAGGTGTTACGTACCAGATGGAAGACGGAACGTTGCGCAGGCGAATGAACCATGAGTTGTATCAGCTGCACATTCGTTGTATTGGTACGAACTTTCATGAGAAAAAACGGATCAAAGATAAAAAATATCCACAAATTAGATCCAGAAAAAGAAGTCCTCCAAAGTACCCACTCTCGATGGGGGATGGAACTACAATGTGTCTTCTAACTTATCGTCGTCCATATTTGGATATACTGAGTAGTTTGAATCATTTCTTTTTCACAGTATTGGTCTGTGTAGGTCTTATTTATCCATATTTCCTGCACGAGAATTCCGAACGAAACAATATGAAAGCTATAAGGATGAATGGAAAGAGACTGCATTGCAATCAACTGAATGCACGGCTTTTATACTATTGACAAAACCTAGACATTTCACACTATTTACTTCAATACAAATAAAAACTTTGAAATATCTACCTGTCTCATTCACGAATCGCATTCTCCTTGTCGTTCTCTGTTTAAGGGGCTTGAAAGCACATGTGACCTTGTCTCATTTTACTATATTCAATTGCGCGTTAAAATACTGGACCAGTAAAATCTATTCTGTACATAATTTTTTTTTTCGGGAATATGTGACCAAAAAGTAAACTTTGAATTCGTCAAGTAAGGATGCATGAAAACAAAAAGAATAAAACCAAAAAAGATGGAAGCCCTAGAAAGTCCATTGCATATTTTTTAGCCTTTTTTCATAAGATGGGATTTTCAAAAACATTTCAAAACTTTTTGATGCAATGGTTCTCAAATTCGGTTTATTCATTTTCTTTATTCAAAAATGATTTTAGCTTCAAATATATGACCATTTCATTTTAATTAATTATTTCATTCCGCATCTTTTTATTCGTTTTGTTCATCTGCGTTCATTTTACTTATGTTATTCGTTTCATTCTTTGGATTCACTCTGATCAGTTTATTCTTTTTGTGCATTTTACTCATATCATTCATTGTTTTCATTGTATGCATTTTATTCATTTTTTCCAGTTTATTCATTTTGTTCAGTTTCTTCATTTTAATAATCTGACTACTTTTTCAGCTTTAATCATTTCATCCAAATAATTTATTAGATTCAATTTATTTCGTTATATTAATTTATAACCTTTTACCATTGTTCAATTTTTCAATGCATTTAATTCTGCTCATTTTCTTCTTTTTATTCATTTTATCACTTCAGCTCATTTTGTTTATTTGATTCGTTTGTTTTATTTATGCATTTCATTTATTTTTTACTTTATTCATTTTGTTCATCCATTGTTTTTATTCATTTGATCCATTTCATTAATTTGATTCATTGTATTCACTGGATGAATTAAATCAATTTGATTCATTTAATTCAATTGATTCATTTAATCAATATGATTAATTTAATTTATGTGATTCGTGTGATTCGTGTGATTCATGTGATTCATTTGATTCATTTGATTCGTGTGATTCATTTGATTCATTTGATTCATTTGATTCATTTGATTCATTTGATTCATTTGATTCCTTTGATTCATTTGATTCATTTGATTCATTTGATTCATTTGATTGTTTGATTCATTTGATTCATTTGATTCCTTTAATTCCTTTGATTCATTTGATTCATTTGATTCATTTGATTCATTTGATTCATTTGATTCATTTGATTCATTTGATTCATTTGATTCATTTGATTCATTTGATTCATTTGATTCATTTGATTCATTTGATTCATTTGATTCATTTGATTCATTTGATTCATTTGATTCATTTGATTCATTTGATTCATTTGATTCATTTGATTCATTTGATTCATTTGATTCATATGATTCATTTGATTCATTTGATTCATTTGATTCATTTGATTCATTTGATTCATTTGATTCATTTGATTCATTTGATTCATTTGATTCATTTGATTCATTTGATTCATTTGATTCATTTGATTCATTTGATTCATTTGATTCATTTGATTCATTTGATTCATTTGATTCATTTGATTCATTTGATTCATTTGATTCATTTTTTTGGATACGTGATATTACTTTTAGACTTTTAGCCTGTACACTTGTTGGTTGTTTAACATAATGTGTTTTATTCCATTTTAAAATCTTACGAGCTAACCTAGCTAACCTGACTATTCTATGTACATCAAAATGGGAGGAGTCAGTTACAATTTCAAAGTACATAATTATGTACGGGTAGCGTAAAAAAGGGAAAACAAATCAATGAACAAGTATGGGTGTTTGGTTACGCAAGGCTGTTTATTTGTCGCCTCAGCATAATAATGACCTAGTGAGAATGTTGCTGTAACAAGTGGTGCGAACCAGAATGGTTTAACTGGAATGCGCCCATCTGGTTATGCAAGTTGGATTTGAAAACGATCGTTCAAGTAATTTACGATCTGTGGGAAAATATGAGTGTGGCCTCGTTTCAAGTGGCCTGACTAAAGGATATGTTAAATTTGGTTTTTATGACATGTGACCTGAGAAGGATTCACATTGGTGCATGTAGGTATTGGTTTTGTGGGAATAATTTATGATGCTAGAAAGTAAGTCCGTTACAATTTGATTCATTTGATTCATTTGATTCATTTGATTCATTTGATTCCAAATTTATTTATTTATTTCGTCAATCGATGTAGACTGGTATAGTTACAGTAATGTTTACATTTTTCTTATTTACTAAAATATATATATACGTAATTTTATTATAAATAAAACAATTTCAGCTTTTACAGAATCATTTTCTTATGCGTTAGAATTTCTTTTATGTATAAAATATTGTGTGAGTTTTAGTTTGGACATTGTAAAATCAATTGATTCGCAATAGCGGTTATAAACAGCCATCATTCGATTTATAGGGCCATATTTTGCATAATTTGTGCGATATGGAGTTATTGAGAATATGCTTCGGTTTCGTAGCTGTCGAGAAGGTGCATAAAAGTTCAATTTGGATAAAATTTCGGCTGAATCAATACGATGCGAGACGATATTATTAATGAACGAAAGCATTGCAAATTCACGACGTTCCTTCAATGTTTGTATATTGATAAGCATGCAGCGTGCTTCATAAGATGGCAAAGGAAATGCTATCCAACCTAGTTTACGAAGGGCAAATAATATGAATTGTTTTTGTACAGATTCTATTCTTTCTTCATGTGTGCTTGAAAAAGGGCACCAAACGATGCTGCAATATTCCAATATCGACCTAACATAAGCAATATATAATGTTTTGATTGTATACGGATCTACAAAATGATAACTAAAGCGTTTTATAAAACTGAGCATGTTGTTAGCTTTGTGAATAATTGTGTTATAATGATCAATAAAATTTAACTTGGAATCTAATATAACGCCTAAATCCCTAATTCTTTCACATTTTGCTACAGTCTGTCTTCCTAAGGTAATCACAACATTCGATGTTTGTCGTTTTCGACTAAAAGTGATTGAATTGCATTTTTTCACGTTTAGCTGTAGGAGGCTTTTTTGACACCACGTGTGGAAAACTAGAACTTCGTTTTGGAATGTATCAATATCCTCGGCATTTCTTATCTCCAAGTAAAGTTTCATGTCATCGGCATAGATTAGTACTTTCAGTTTTTTGAGAAGGAAGGAAATATCGTTCACATATAAAATAAACAATAGAGGTCCTAAATGAGAGCCTTGTGGAACTCCTGAGGTGACTTCAATTGGATTAGATTGCTTTCCTTTGAATTTGATTATTTGCTGGCGGTTGGATAGATATGATTCTAACCACGTACGCAGCTCAGGCTCAATTCCCATCTTTTTTAATTTATAAAGTAACATTGGGATGTCGATTCGATCAAATGCTTTACTAAAGTCTGTGTAAAGTGCTTCCACGTAGTTTCCATTGTCCATTGCAATCAGTGAATAGTTAATAAATTCTAGTAAATTTGTTGAGGTCGAACGACCTTTGAAGAAGCCATGTTGGAGGTTAGTAATTCTGTTTTTTATTTGAAGAAATATTTTTTCGTTAATGATTGATTCAAAAAGTTTCGGAATGCTGGAGATTATGGCTATTCCACGATAATTGCGAACGTCAGATTTTTTCCCAGATTTATATATAGGTACTAAGAAAGAACTCTTCCATGTTTTGGGAAACTCTCCAGATTGTAAAGACATATTAAAGAGCCAGAACAATGGAGTTGTAAGCTCGGTTGCTAGGTTTTTCATAAATAATGGTGGAATTCCATCAGGGCCAGCACCTTTTGATGAATCCAAATGGTTTAGAGCATTGAAAATGTCCTCCACTATGACATGACTGACGCCAATATCCATAGGAAAATCTGGAAGAAAAGCAAAATAATCGCGATCGCGGTCTTGTTCAGAAAAAGTTGTATATATTTCTTGGAAGAATGTTGCAAATAGGTTGCAGATTTCTTTCGGGCTATTATGTACGTTGTCATCCAAGTGCATTGTTGATGGGAAATTATCTGATTTTAATTTAGTTTTGACGTAGTTAAAAAAATTCTTTGGACTGGATTTAATCTGCTGTTCAGTTTTGGAGTTGTAATCCGCAAGTGCAGAATCTATGGCAATATTTAGTTTATCGCAAATGTCGAGATATTGTTCCAAGTGCTCGTTATTTTGATTTTTCTTGTATAGCTTGTGGGCTTTTTGTTTCCTATTTTTCAGATTTTTAATTTGCCTATTGTACCAAATAGGATGCTTCGAGCTACCGTGTCGTCTTTTCTTCTTAATGGGCACCTCTTCATGAATAATTTCGAAAATTATTTTGTAAAATACGTCCAGGGCGGTTTCAATATTCGCTTCATTCCTAAGAGTATTTTGCCAGTCGACATTACCTACCTTCCGTCTGATATTGTCATAATTAGCTTTATGGTATTCAAAGACTTCCTCAAAGTCATAGACGTTGGGTTCTTGATTTTTATGGATGAACAAAGAAAATTCAATAGCAGTATGAAAAGCTTCATTTTTCCACAAAGGAGCCAAAGATTCAGATACACAGAAATCATCCTGAGTGTTTGTAAATAAAAGGTCAAGATAGCAATTCTGTTGATTTTTTACATGATTAATTTGATTTAATCCTATGCTAGCAGTTTTGTCAAAGATGAAATTCAATGTTTCGTTTTCTCCTACGACTGGGATTAGAATATTTTCATTTTCAGAATCCGGAATAAAATCGGCATTGCGCTGGTTAAAGTCTCCGTAAATGTGAACTTTGACCTCGACCGGAAGTTCAAATAAAATTTGTTCAGCAATTTTGAAAAAGGCTTCATACGATGATATATTAGCATGCTCTGGTGGGAAATATACAGAGGCAAAAACATGTATTTCACCTGAAATGCTCGCTTTAACCCACACATGTTCAAATTCTTTAAACTTCACTGTGGGAAGAATTTCAGAATTAAATTGAGCCGAAACGCCTATAAGAACTCCTCCACCAGACTTCTTTTGAGATACTAAAAGATTTCGGTCGTCTCTGAATACGTTAAAGCCACTACCAAAAATTTCCTCACTTTTTATGCTATCGTTCCAACTTGTTTCAGTGCCTAAAATAACAGAATAAGAGGAGCTCAATACATTACTATAGATTTTGCTCATTTTAGATGCGCTCTGCATACGATTAAAATTTTGACAATATATCAAAATTTCTGAAAGCGTTTCTGATAAAGTTAATGGCAATTTGTCATACTTAGAAATATCATGCAAAACTATTGATCCGTTTTCATCCGTAACCGGTTTGTCATGGTCTGCCTCTGAAGAGTGCGTTAGGTTGGACGAAAACACGAATGCTCACAGGAACAAGCTGAACAGCGCTGAGAAAAGGAATTCGTCAGGACAGGGGTTACAAACCTATCTGGTGCGAAAGTTGAGTTAAATTGATGTACAACCGGGTATGGATTCAGTGTTTCACCACGTTGAAACCTGATACCACGCTGATTTTCAAACGGAGGCCTAGAGAATTGCACCCTTGCCGCCGCAAGTAGATCCTTATCCCGGGGAAGAGAGTTGCCAGCTGTTGGACGACCGCATTGCGTATTGTTGTTGTTGTTGCGATTATTGCTGCTATTGTTGTTGCGATTGTTGTTACGATTATTATTGCTATTGTTGTTGCTATTATTGTTGTCATTGAGGTTATAGTTATAATAACTGCTTCTGGATATCTGATGTTTATTTGTCTCATTAGTATTACGGCTACGTTGGTGTCTGTTCTTATTGCGATCATTTATTACCCGATGCAACTGCTTTTTATTAGCTTTTCTTCGTGCCATCGCCCTATCTTTCATCTTTTGCTGTTGAATTCTATGCTGATTACGTGTGTCGTACTCCGTCCAGTCAGAGCGCCACACTTTCTTCGAACCCAAAAAGCGCCACCCTTCAGTGGCTTCGGCAGTGGAACGGTGACCTGAGTCACCCGATTTTGTTGATTGGGCATTTAATTCGTCCATCAAGCTGGGGCCCGCTGGTGGCAAACAAGCATCGCGTATACTGCTATCCAAAGTGTTAATTGAGCCGGCAAGAGATTGTACTTCTTTGAGAATGTCACTGCCAACTGAATTTGTTATAATTTTCACTTCGTCTAAAACTTCACGTGTAGGACGCGATTCACTCAGGTAGTGTTCATTACAATGAGCTGCCATATCTATGGTAAGGGTGCTCAAGTTCTGAACTTCGCTGCAGATTTTTTTCAATTCTCTGGTCAAATCGGCAGTGAGATCATTTACATACTCTTCAATGTGTTTTTTTGTGGATCCCATAGATATGTTGAATAGTGATGTGATATGGTTTTTCAGCGTGACCAGCTCATCGGCCTTATTAAAAGAATTACTGTCAATGGCCTGCGATAGTGCCGATACAGCATTTGCCACTTGCGACGATGTGTTTATGTTCACATTCGCCACTGATTCTTTAAGCTGCAGCTCAACATTTTCGAATAAGTCAACAATTGAATTGAACTTTTTTATGTCGGCTGCTATTTGTAAGTTGCAGTCCGTTTGCGTAGTTATAGATTCAAATAATTTTTCCTGTTGGTACAGCACTTTTCGTGTGTCTATGCCTACCTTTAGATTATGCTGGCAATCTGCACACAGGGGAATCATGAAGTGCGAGATAAATTCTTCTTGATTTCGCTGGACTCCTACACAAGCTGCGTGATAACATTTTCTGCAGAATTCACACTGCCACAAGAAACGATCGTCGCTGATATTACAAGATGTCACACTGCAGCTCATTATGATAACCGTTGTTTAATAGGATTGAACACACGCGCGACGGTAGAAAGATAAATAAATAACAATTAACTGCGGACCGTAAAAACACGTCTATACACAAAGGCGTTCGATTATTGTCATTTGATTCATTTGATTCATTTGATTCATTTGATTCATTTGATTCATTTGATTCATTTGATTCATTTGATTCATTTGATTCATTTGATTCATTTGATTCATTTGATTCATTTGATTCATTTGATTCATTTGATTCATTTGATTCATTTGATTCATTTGATTCATTTGATTCATTTGATTCATTTGATTCATTTGATTCATTTGATTCATTTGATTCATTTGATTCATTTGATTCATTTGATTCATTTGATTCATTTGATTCATATGATTCATTTGATTCATTTGATTCATTTGATTCATTTGATTCATTTGATTCATTTGATTCATTTGATTCATTTGATTCATTTGATTCATTTTTTTGGATACGTGATATTACTTTTAGACTTTTAGCCTGTACACTTGTTGGTTGTTTAACATAATGTGTTTTATTCCATTTTAAAATCTTACGAGCTAACCTAGCTAACCTGACTATTCTATGTACATCAAAATGGGAGGAGTCAGTTACAATTTCAAAGTACATAATTATGTACGGGTAGCGTAAAAAAGGGAAAACAAATCAATGAACAAGTATGGGTGTTTGGTTACGCAAGGCTGTTTATTTGTCGCCTCAGCATAATAATGACCTAGTGAGAATGTTGCTGTAACAAGTGGTGCGAACCAGAATGGTTTAACTGGAATGCGCCCATCTGGTTATGCAAGTTGGATTTGAAAACGATCGTTCAAGTAATTTACGATCTGTGGGAAAATATGAGTGTGGCCTCGTTTCAAGTGGCCTGACTAAAGGATATGTTAAATTTGGTTTTTATGACATGTGACCTGAGAAGGATTCACATTGGTGCATGTAGGTATTGGTTTTGTGGGAATAATTTATGATGCTAGAAAGTAAGTCCGTTACAATTTGATTCATTTGATTCATTTGATTCATTTGATTCATTTGATTCATTTGATTCATTTGATTCATTTGATTCATTTGATTCATTTGATTCATTTGATTCATTTGATTCATTTGATTCATTTGATTCATTTGATTCATTTGATTCATTTGATTCATTTGATTCATTTGATTCATTTGATTCATTTGATTCATTTGATTCATTTGATTCATTTGATTCATTTGATTCATTTGATTCATTTGATTCATTTGATTCATTTGATTCATTTGATTCATTTGATTCATTTGATTCATTTGATTCACTTGATTCACTTAATTCATTTGATTCATTTGATTCATTTGATTCATAGGATTCATTTGATTCATTTGATTCATTTGATTCATTTAATTTATTTGATTCATTTGATTCATTTGATTCATTTGATTCATTTGATTCATTTGATGCATTTGATTCATTTGATTCCTTTGATTCCTTTGATTCCTTTGATTCATTTGATTCATTTGATTCATTTGATTCATTTGATTCATTTGATTCATTTGATTCATTTGATTCATTTGATTCATTTGATTCATTTGATTCATTTGATTCATTTGATTCATTTGATTCATTTGATTCATTTGACTCATTTTATTCATATCTTTAATTTTATGCATTTCATGTTCAGTCATTCGTTTTATTTCATTCAATTTGTTAGTATGAGTCAATTTATTCTATTAATCTTATAACTATTTCTAAATATAATCTCAATTTTTATGTTATAACCTAATCTAATTGGATTCGTGTATATTATAATTTTGATTTCCATGAATTTTTCTACTTATTTTATAAATTTAAAAACCTATTGTTCCATTTTTTGCTTTACTTTTTTATTTCGGTCGTTTTGTCGATTTCTATAATTTATTTAGTTTATTCGAGATTTTATTCGTGCAAGATTAGGAACTGTTTTCATCCCACCTCTAGTTGGGTGCCTACATCCAGGCACGACTTGCCTTTTTGTGCATGTAAAAAATTCAAACATAGCTGCGCATCACTTCATAGATGAAAATTTCACAATTATTTATTTTTGTTGTAGATTTCAAAGCTACTTATCAAAATTTCCATGCCCAAGCTTATACTGCATACACATTTTTTGTAACTAAAAAATTGTAACGTGCCGGGCCTCTGAGACCCGGTTGCCTTTTTGAGGGTTAAACTTACATCGCAAATGAACGGAACGCACCAGGGTTTCGAAATTTCGAGAAACATCGTTGATAAAATTTTAAAATAAACGATGAAAAATTGGTGCAGTTTTTTTGAACAAAAAAAGTTATACTGAAAAGACAGGGTGAACGTATAAATGTGGGATATACTGTATTCATTTTAGCGAAATTTTCAGCTTTTGGCCTTCATCGAGGTATCATTTTGAATCGGAATTTTCTATGTGACTGCTTGCCACAACCCGCAACACCGGAACCGTAAGTCGGATCAGAATTGAATTTAATAGCAGTTTACGGTGTAATAAAATCTTTCATTTAGGTTTGGTCCAAACAGTCTAGCCATCTCCGAGAAACCGATGTAACTGTTATTCTGAGTTTGGATACTTCCGCCTGGGCCGCCGGATCCGGCGCTGGTGGCCAAAGAGACTTTGAATGACAGTTAGTGACCTAGCACTATAAATCCAAGCAGTTGGGGTCGCATTTTTGAAAAAAAAATTCACCTTTATACATTCATCGCAGTATCCGTTGAAATCGTGATTTACTGCGTGATCGTACTCATCATCCTGTAATTTCGGAACTAGAAGTCAAACCCACAAAAATCATTCTGTAATTCCGGAACTAGAAGTCCCACTGCCGATGAAAACGTTGTACCTTTCATTTAAGACTAAGTTTTTGATAATCGGTTCAGAAAATGCCGAGAAACTGATGTGTACATTTGCGGCTAGGTTTGTGAAAATCTGTTTAGCCATCTCCGAGAAACCGATGTGGACATTTTGTTGACATGTCTGCACATACACATACATTCATACACAACTACATACACACATACATAGACACACAGACATTTACCGATCTCGACGAACTGAGTCGAAAGGTAAATGACACTTGGCCCTCTGGGCCTCGGTTAGAAAGTCGGTTTTTGAAGCAATTGCATAAGCTTTCTATATGCGAAGGGCAAAACACCTAACCCTTACGTTGAGATTTTGAGATATTTTTTCAAAGGTTTTTTTTGCTTATTTGAAAGAAAAATTGCGATTTTTCGCGAAAAATTCCGACATTTTATGAGTGAAAAAGCCCCTTAATCGAAAAATTATCTCGATAACTCAACGTATAGGTAAGGTATTTTTTACATGAGATAGGGTAACTAACCAATTTTGGATCCCTAGAGGAAGTGAAATTATGTTAACGTCAATAATATGCTTGCCTATGTTTTTTAATGCAATGCATGCACGAGTCTGCTCCAGAATTACTTTTCTTGAAAGAACACTGTCAATGGAAGTTTAATATGAATTTTTACATTTCGGACCCTTCCACAATAATTTACATAAAACATTACAAAGAATCCTTTTCAAATACATACATAATACCAAATCATACAAATAAATTACATCAATGAAAAATATTACAATTGTATATTTCAATCTAATTTGAAGATGTTCACCGGTTCCTCATGGCTAACGTTGAAATATGAAACGTTTTCGGTGATATTTTTTACAACTGTGGATTCTATTAATTTTAAACAATTAGAGATGAACTAATGATATTGAAATTTAATAGGCAACCCAAGGAATGTAAGTTGCATTAAACCAAAAAAATGCAGAGAAACCTGGCAGTGCAAGAGGCAAATACATTAACAGGGTCCTAAATATGTGGGAATTCAAATTAGGTTGGTTACCCTTTGTATGCAAAGTTTAAAATAAATCGTGTTTTTTCCAGAGACGTTCTACAAAAAACTTCGCCACCGAGTCGCTTGTCGATATTTTTGCATGAAAAAATTACAGAATGGTATTGAAATGATACATTACAATGCACAAACGTTTTGATCAATTCGCTTCAACCAAATTTCTTAAAAAATCGCGAAAGTGTTTTGTTCACTCTTTCAATCCTTACCACACCAAACCAACACCCCCCCCCCCCCCCACCTCCCCCTTTAATTTATGGTTACATAATCTCATGAACAGAAATAATGACTAAGATGATTATTGACAGTGAATAGACGAATGCCTATTAATAAAATGCAGGTACATACTATTTATAAAAGTGTGTTTTTTAAATTCACTGTAGAAATTATTTTCATTGAATTGATAAGCCAAAATTGAATGGCTGGCGTGCAAAAGGAGGTAACCCGCATTTTTTTACCGAAGTGCCATTTGAGAATTATTTTTAGTTTATTTTTTTTCGATTCTTAACACAGTGATACATCATAAAAATTTAAATGTATGAAATGATTTCATAGCATTGAAACATGTTATGAATAAATGTCCCTGTTTTGCTGAATGTTTTGAGAGGACAATCGCTTCTGCCTTCTAACGAACAATTAATCATTAAAATCAGTTGACAAATGCCAGTGTTGTAAATTTTCCTCGAATTAGGAATTTGCTCGCGTGAACGCTTAAGGGGAGAGTATCATACAAATATTTCAAGAAATCGTCTATATTTACTTTATGGCATACGCAAAACTATGTGAGTTAAATTTAAGGTAAAAATTGGAAAATATAGCTGAAGATATAATTACACCAACTCACTGTGCGCGACAATACCACATTGACCCCTGAATAGTGCAAGCATGTTGCTCATTTGGGAAAGATTGAATACCTGGCATTTTCCAACCGATTTTGATGATCAACAAGTCGTTAGATGCGGAATGGAGTTCTTTCATTTTTTTTTTAGAAACGCAGGAACGTTTATTCATCTTTTTTTTGCAATTTACACGTTTCTACATTTCTTACAAAAGAAATGTAGAGAAATCGCTCAAACTTTTAAATCTTTTTCCGAGACCCAGAGGGCCGAGTCTCATATACCAATCGACTCAGCTCGACCAATTGGGACAATGTCTGTATGTATGTGTGTGGGTATATATGGTCAAGGCTTCTGTCTGTCACGTTACAAGTTTACGCATATTTAATAAGATAAGTCTGCAAAAACGATAAAATCAGATTATATCACAATTGCACATTATTAAGATCACTAAGGCGTACATTTTTTCTACATAAAGTTATTTTCTATCATGAATGGTTTTCGCTTTATTGTCATTTTGATACGTCTGTTACGTTACACAATTTTCGCAGTGAGTTTGGAGGTTGCCCTATTAAATTAAAAAAAGTCTGGTCCGTTGGCCCCCAAATTTGCGTGAACACAGTTTTAAGTTGAAGTTTGGAAATCAAAGAAGAGTTTGAAATATAATTTTCGTGAAGAAAAACTTCTTTTTCGATTTTATGGAGTATTCTCAATGATCTGTCACGTTACAACCAGAATCTATCACGTTACAGTTCTGTGTTTTTATTGAAGCGAGGATATCGAGACAGTCGTACACAAATCATCATTGATCTGGGAGCTGAGTATTAACGGAAATTTCATGTTTATTTTGAAAACATATTGGTTTTGATGAATAAACGTGAATAACTTATGAAAAGGTCGTAATTTCATGAAGTAACACTTTATGTCGAACGAAAATCTAACATAACTTAAAAACATCTGCATTTTGAACGACAATCTTTCATGAGCATTTCGAATTGCAAAAACATTTTGAAAGACATTCTACAACTAAATTATTTACAGAAAAAATTGAATTAAAATTAAAAATTAAAGGATTTTTGAAATACGTTTCAGGTTTTTGTTATAAAATCATATATTATTTTATTTTTTTTTATTTTTTTTATTTCGATTATAGAGGTTTTAACCTTAAGGTCATTCGCCTCTTCGGGTTAGAAAAACCTCTTATGAAAATTTCTAACCCTATGTGCGGGGTCGGGGCTCGAATGCAGATGCGCTGCGTACAAGGCAATCGATTTACCAACTACGCTACGCCTACCCCCTGTTATTTTCTTCACAATGCAATTATATTTTAAAGCTTTGTATTTAATTAAATTTTAAACGTGGTATGTTTTTTAGCGTTTGGTATTTGTGAGTAACTTATTAAAAGAGCGTATTTTCACCACTAGATATTTTCTTTAACCCTCAAAAAGGCAAGCGGGTCTCAGAGGCCCGGTACGTTACAATTTTTTAGTTACAAAAAATGTCTATGCAGTATAAGCTTGGGCATGGAAATTTTGATAAGTAGCTTTGAAATCTATAACAAAAATAAATAATTGTGAAATTTTCATCTATGGAGTGATGCGCAGCTATATTTGAATTTTTTACATGCACGAAAAGGCAAGCCGGGCCTGGCAGGCCCGGTGTGCATGCAATATTTACTAGGAATACCACGAGTTTTATACATCAATATTTATCTGAAAACCTATTTTAATCCACCTAGCGGTGCAATTGTGCCTTTCTCAATCATGAATCACGAGAATGTGTGCGTTGTTTATATTCATTAAAAACATTTAAATGCATATATTACATTTTATTACTATACATCACATGACAACTATATACAGGAAAATAAATCATTATTCGAGTTCTAAAATTTTGAAAAAGAAAAAACAGCCACGGTAATATTGAACTGAAAAAAGGTGCGAAATCGGCAAAGTCCCAAAAAGTCGATTTTTATAAAAAAAAAATTTTTCGAGATAACATAAAATCTCGACGTTTCATGCATTTTAAAGATGTTTGGCATCAAAAATACGAATTCGATTTCTGAAATTTCATGGGGTCCCCCCTTTGGAAAAAAATTTGAGTTCCGGCTTATATGGGAATTTCATATGTGACCGGACGATTTAGTCTATATTTCCGGACCCATATAAGCGATCCGTACGAAATTTTATAGACATCTGTGAGGATAATATAGCTATCATTTGGGACTAAGTTTGTGAAAATCGGCCCAACCATTTCAGGGAAACTGATGTGAGTTCGTAAATTTTGAAAGATGGCCGCTTTTCCCGGGCACTTCCGGAACCGTCTATGGTGGTCAATGTAGTCAACGAAAGTTTGTTTGACCGTCGGTGACCTAGAACTGCGAAGTTAAGTTATTTGAGAGACATTTTAGCGAAATTTTTACCTTTTTTGCTTCCATGGGGTATCGGTTTGAATCACAATTTGCTATGTGATCGCACACCACAACCCGTAACTCCGGAACCGGAAGTCGGTTGGGGATAAAATTTAATAGCCATTTACGGGGACGCAACATCTTTCATTTGAGACTAAGTTTGGTTGATTCGGTCTAGCCACCTCCGAGAAACCGATGTGACTGTTAGTCTGAATTTGGATACTTCCGCCGGGGCTTCCGGAACCGATGATGGTGGCCAATGTGACCAAAGAGACTTTGAATGGCTGTTAATGACCTAGTACTACAAATCGAAGCAGTTGTGGTCACATTTTGGAAAAATTTTCACCATTATACATTCATTGCAGAATTTCTTAAAATCGACATTTTCTGCGTGATCGTACTCATCACCCTGTAATTCCGGAACCGGAAGTCGGATCCATTAGAAATTCAATAGCAGCCTATGGGAACGTTGCACCTTTCATTTGGGACTAAGTTTGTAAAAATCGGTTCATCCATCTCTGAGCAAAGTGAGCGAGATTGTGTTCGCGTACACACACACAGACGCACATACACACACACATACATACACACACATACACACACACACACAGACATTTGCCGAACTCGACGAACTGAATCGAATGGTATATGTCACTCGGCCCTCCGGGCCTCCGTTAAAAAGTCGGTTTTCAGAGCAATTGCAATACCTTTCTATTGAGAAAGGCAAAAAAACATTTTGATGAGTTTATCTTCATATTAGCAGGAATTTTTTTTCATGTTTTGATTGATTTTATCTTTTTACCTTTTCTTATAAGAAAAAAATCTTGAAAGTTTGAGCGAATTCTATACATTTTTTTATAAGAAATGTAAAAATAGCCTTTCGATAATGACGTGTGTCATATTTTTTTGGGTAAATACTTTTATTTTACCCACTGTGGTCTACTTGACAATTATTTGGATACAACATAACCTAACTCTGTCGTTATTGTCTATTTTTGTTGTCTATTCTTTGTGTTATAGTTGTCGTAATTATTCAAATTGTAGGATCTAAAAGCAACAAAAAATTGAAATGGCTATAAGACGATATGCCCATGTTTTCAATCGTCTCAAAGAATCTGAAATAATGGAAGAAATTCGAGCAAATTCAACAGCAGACGATTCCGAAACTGAGTTGCAAAGCGAGGAAGAAGATGTGAATGATATTGTTTCCGACGATGAATCTGATGCAGACTCGGAAGAAAAATCTGAATATGTACTCCGGTTATGCATCAGAAGAAATTAATAGCAACCCAGAAACATTTATTGGTCGTGTACAAACGAAATGGAGCTCAGAATCAATCGACAGTCAACGCGATCTTCCGAGTACTCACCTTTTGGAAAAATTGAGCTTTTTACATCCATCGCCTTATACGCTGAAATCGGGATTTGCTGCGTAGTCGTACTCATCATCCTGTAATTCCGGAACCGGAAGTCGGATCAATTAGAAATTTAACAGCAGCCAATGGGAATACTATACCTTTCATTTGAAATGAAGTTTGTAAAAATCGGTAAAGAATTCGCTGAGAAATAGGTATGACATTATCTTATGAACTTGGTAAGTTCCCCCGGGGCATCAAGAACCGCCATAGCTGGCCAATGTGGTCGAAGTGCCTTCGGTGGGTCATTAATGATCTAGACATGCAAAGCCAAGTAATGTTGCACATATTTTTATATATATTGCATCATTTGGACCAGTCGTTTATTGACCAAAAGTCGGATCAATAAAAAAATCAATTGCGACCAGTGATGTACCAAATCGGGTTTTTATAATTTTGGGGGGAAAACCCAAGGTTTTTTCCCGGTTAAAACGGTTTTTTCGCGAGAAGATTGGGTTTTTTTGCAATTTTTTGATATTTTATTAATTGAACATTAATGTATTGTTATCCAAACATTTTTATTTTATTTATGAGTATTATTGTCATAAAGTTTTGCATGTATATGAATTCTGAATGGTTTTCTTCGATTGAATCATTGTTATAGCGGTGATCCAACATTTTTTTACAAATATTGTGGTTAAATAAGTGATAAAACTTTTCAACACGTTTTGGGCTGCGTTTCTTACTGTGAATGCACCTAAACGTACTAAACATTTTTTCTACTGTTGCTGATGTAGTTGATGCCGAACGCATTTGGATTGCGATTTGTGAGATTTCTGATTACTGTTCATACGAATGTCAAGGTCACTCCTTTTTTGCATATTACTCACTTTTACTTTTCACCGAACTAAATAGGTATTTTCTAAATTTTGTGTGAATACCTACCTTATTTCGCTAAAAGTATAGCAACCCCTAAAATGAGTAACAAGCAGAATAAAAGTAGTTTTGGCATCACACGATTATTCTAATTTTCACTAGTCAGATCAACAATGACTATTGTTCCAAGTATTATATAAAACAAGTTGGAATATGGAATGGACCAAAATAAAGTCGTAAAACCAGTTTTAAATATACTAGAACGTGAAAATTGGATTTGAACTTCAAGTTTCAAAATCGGACAGGAGCTTTTCGATTATGTCATATAGAATAAAAATCGTAAAAGAGTATATCCGGTTCTTACAAAGGACTTTTTTATACAACTTTTAATCTTGAATGTAACGTTGTACGGAATTTTCTGTGAGCGAATTATACTGGAGGTTCATACTTGCCGACTTTTTTGGGTGAGAATATTCTAAGCGATTCTCATGCTCAAGGATCTCTGTCCGATTTTTACGCTTAATATTTGATGATGATGATTTATATTCGATCTTTACATGCTAAGATATCTGGAGTGTGTTCTACAAAATATGTTTTATCCTTGCGACTTTTATTTTCGGTCTCTCAAATGTAAATGCAAGATTCTTGAACCGTCCGGAAATCGCGCTTATGGCCCACTGAACGAGCAGCCGCTGGTGTTCTAAGACGATTTCGCTAGATTTTCAGAGCAGCGTGCACTCAGTGCACTAGCGCGACTGCCCAATGGTTAAAAAACATTAAATGAATATCATACATTCGATAAAACGAAAAAACCCATATTTCGTCCGGGTTAAAATGATTTGGGAAAAAAACCCGGTTAAAACCCAAAAATAAAAACTCGGGAAGATGGATTTTTTCCCATCGGTACATCACTGATTGCGACCAATGGGAAGGCTGTACCTTTCATTTGAGACTAAATTTGTACAAATCGGTCTAGCCATCTCTGAGCAAAATCGGTGAGATTGTTTGCCACACACATACATTCATATATACATACACACATACACACACCTACAGACATTTTACGATCTCGACGAACTGAGTCGAATGGTATAAGAGATTTGGCCCTGCGGGTCTCGGTTAAAAAGTAGAAATTTCGACCGATTGCATAACCTTTCTATATGAGAACGGCAAAAAGGAGTTTGAATTTAGACGGGCCTGAGAGGCCCGGCTTGCCCTTTAATGTTAGGATTTTAGCTTGCTTTCACAAGGGTTAAAAAAAGCAAAATATTTTGGAAATTTTTTCTTAAGAGCATTTTGCTTCGAAATGATATTAACTATTAATAGTATATGACAAAAGTATATTTAAATTTCACCAAAAAATATTCGCAGAGAAGAATTAGAATTCGCTATCATATAGTTTTGCTGTACAAATGGCGATTTTCGATCAATATATTTTGAAAGTAGCGTGGATCTCATACGCCCTTTTTTAATCATTACTCTTGAATAAAAATTGCTTATTTAACAATGCAAAATACCTAGTCTCCCATACAGATGAAACGTAAAAAAGTTTTTGACGTAATTGTATCATTTCGACGTAATTGTATCAAACATTTTTGACGTAATTGTATCAAACTTGATGCAATTCCTTTATGGCAGAAAACATCTGTCACGTTACATAAGATCAACTATGTTTTCTCAAAAATGAATAAAACTATAAGGTTTTCACAATACAGTTTCAAAAAGTAGACTCAAAGTAGTAAGAAAAAATGTAGGTTAGACATTGTATACAAACTGTTAGTGTGGTCCACAAAACTTTTTCGAATTTTGTTTTTCATTACTTCACAATTAAAAAAAGCATTTTTCCATATTCATCTCAAATTTTCAAGCAATATCATCAAATTTAAATTAGACTACAATGGAAAAATGTGGTTCCAGGCAAAGAGTTGAAAATATGGATTTTGTTTACCTATTTATCTCCTAACGGTATTTCAGTCATTTTCAGGTCATGCAAGAACCATCAACAAACTTTTATAAATGACAGACATGGAATTTTTTCTGGGCTCATAATTCATTTTTTTTTAATATCAGAGGTTATATACAAACGGGAAAAAATAGTTTGACGCAAAATTTATTAAAAAAAATTTTCGCCTGTGGTTGCCATTTTCGGAGCCTTGACCATATGTATGTGCCCTAATGCCATGTAATTATTTCACCAACGGCTGAACCGATCTTAACAAAAATCAACTGAAAGGCCCAACGCTGCCAATTGAGATATGGATAATTTTGTCAAAGCACAAAGGGTTTTAACCCCAGAATGTTGCACTTGCGTTTTCCATCCTAGAACGTTGCACTGGGGTACAAATGTACCCCACGCGTTTGATCGCAATTTTCGCAGGTAAAAATGCAAACAAAAGAAATGTATAATACACCATTTTCTTCTTTTTTCTTTTTTTTCTGTTTTGACTTTTTCCACAAAGATTACTATAATTTTGCAAATTTTCAACCGATTTGAAAAAAAATCAAATGATTCGAAAAGTTGCAAGAATGATCTTGGTACGGTATAAAATGGAATTTCGATATTTTTGAAAAACTGCAATTATTTTGAAGAGTGCAAGTTTAAAAATCAGGTTTTGGAAAATCCCACGAAATGGGGTGGAAATTGAAATGAAAAAAATATTTCTGACCAGTAATACATTGGTAGCACGCAATGTTACTGTTACAGCTGTTGTTGTGCGCAAATTGTACTAGCGAGCCATTGCTTTGAAAAACTATAAAAAAATTAACAATAAAACAATAAAAATCAGCAAAAATTAGAACGATTTTTTATTTCGCTTCAAAATTAAATTAAATTAATTAATCGTTTTTATTGTAATAATAATACTAATTGTTACTACCGTAGTAATACAACCAGTATTTAAACTGGTATTGTCACGAGACACAGTTCCACTAACAGCACGAAACCTGACAAAACACTAACGGCAACCGTACACTGGGGTGCAAATGCACCCCACGCCAACTTTGACACCTGTTTCCACGAAGGCTATAAGCAAACTGGCTGTGCCATCTTTCCCTACTCTTACTAGGAACTCTAAATTGAATTATGGTTAGGGTCCCAGAACGGTAAATGCCGACTTCTCGTTTTTATACGGCCCCAAAGAAGGCGTGAGGTACATTTGTATCCCAGTGCAACGTTCTAGGGTTAAGTAAATAACTTTCGATCAAAGCAATGTAGTCATACTATGTGCACATAATTAGAAAGCTAAGTTTGAAATATCTTTCAAGCAAGCTATAAAATGTTCAAAATCCGTTCACGAGCGGCGGAGATATTAAACATTTTGTATTTTTATTTCTCGCTTACCAATTTTCACTAACTAAAATGAGATCGTTTCATACAGAGTATTGCTTTACTGGTGTTTTAGGGGCAAAACTAAACCGATTTTGAATATACGAGTATGACAAAACATCTGCGTGATTCAAGAAATTTGATTCCGGAAACATTTTGTAAGTTTACTTAATAATTAATTAACTATTTCTCCAAAAATTAATACGCAAGTTCATTTCAAAGGCAAAACAATGTATAAATTCACTTCAAAGTGAAAATTTGTCCAGAGTTCCTGTATTTACCCGTTGGTTTGAGCAATGCGTTCAGTCATGAGATAGACGTTGGATGGTATATGAATACACAGATCACCAAGTAATCCACCTAGTAGTAAGAAAATAGATTTCTAATATAATCCATATTCATATTATACTCGTAGCATCACCGAGAGCAACTGTATTTTTGAATAGCAAAATTCGAGTGAAAATTTATCTCTTTTTGCAAGATTTATGTTATACTAGCTGTGGCGTAAAAATTATCAGTTGCATTCTTGATAATAAAGATGTAGGGAATCAAAATTTCGCCCTGTATACAAAAATAATGTCAAAAATAGTACAGGCGTTGGATAATACAATGGATATATCGTTTAAGTGCTCCGAATTCTATATGTAAATTAGCGAAGATTACAATGAGAGTTTATGCATTGGACAGAGAGTTGATCTCACTGAATTTATGTCATACATATTACTGTGTAACTGAGTTGTAATGAAAACATTTTTCATGATCAATATGACTAAAAGCACAATTATTTGTGAAAAAATACGACATGTAATTTCAAGAATGTTCGTGTCTCAAAAGCAGTCCACGGACACTTTCAATGCTAACTGGCATTTCGATGAATTAAAATACTTATTTCTGGTAGTTGCAATGTAGTCATACTATGTGCACATAATTAGAAAGCTAAGTTTGAAATATCTTTCAAGCAAGCTATAAAATGTTCAAAATCCGTTCACGAGCGGCGAAGATATTAAACATTTTGTATTTTTATTTCTCGCTTACCAATTTTCACTAACTAAAATGAGATCGTTTCATACAGATAGGGTTTTCGATTGATGGCACTGACACCGCGCCAGTGTTTTGCACTGGCACGGTGCCAATAGAACGCTCCAACGCAAATCGAGTGCACTCTTGAATGTGTGCGTGTAGTTTGTCGAGCTGTCATTCAACAGCTGATGTTTGTTTATTTACAAAATAAAGCACTTAAATAAGAAATAAGTGTTGCTTTAAGCGGATTAATCATTAGGTACAGTCGGAAAATTTATCAAAATGTGTAGATATTGTTATACGGCGCAGTCAAACGGTGGACAACCAGAGTGCAGACCCTAATATGTTGATCAAAAAGGTTTTGAACAATTTGATTCATTGTGGTACCAACTTATACGGGAAAATAAACAAATCCCACACCGAACAACATGTAGAGTTGTGTCTCTTAATGCGCGGTTAATTGGGCCGCTTGAAAGAAATTCGACAAAACGATTTCCGTAGATCATATAATTATCGCAACGTTGCGCTAGTGACCGATTAGTCTGCAATTCTCTATACGGCACTAGTGAGCACACACAGCACATAATATAATGGTATATGTCAATATTCTGTTAATTGAAAGATATGATCTTTTCAGAAAAGTTTTTCAGTAGGTCAAGATCAACCCGTATACCTATGGATTATTTTTGGAATTAACTTGCAGGGCAACGCTAGTGACTCAATTTGACGATATACATCAGTAGATCAAATGCTGCACGTAAATGAATAAATCATTTTTAGATTCGTCCACTAGGCTGCGCTAAAGTACATAATAGCCTAGCGTAGTATTTGGAAAATTATGTTCTATCCTTGGTTCTATCTCAAAGGTTTTACGGTTTAGGTCGATGTTGTTCTCAATAAGGTTCTTGGGGATGGAAGAAGATTCATTCGGATTTCATCCGCTGGGCGGCGCTAGTGAACATGCAATTTCTTTTATTTTTTGGATTTCAATATCATGATAATTAAGAATGATGTGTTCGGCATAGTTCTTTTGTAGGCTAAGGACTGCCCGAAGGTTAGTCTAGTTTACTCCTACTATGCGGCGCTAGTGAAGGGTTCCCTTAACCGATTTTCCGACTCCGCACTCATATTTGCTTCAGATAGTTTTTCTTTTACTAGATTGTGTATGGACATTTCCAAGCAAATCAACCAAAGGTCCGAAATACCCAACCATGGTCCGATTCTGACCATCCTATTTTATATTTTTTTGTTCTCTGCATACTCCTTGAGGTTCATGATACCAAGTGCAATGTTGTATTGAGTTCAATGAATGCCACAGGTACTCTACGAACGTCTCATGGTTATCCTAGAACTCCCAGAAATAAAGGAATATTGTATACACTCCTTGAGGTTTAGGGAATTCAATATTAAATTGATTGCAACGATTGCTATAAGTCATCCATGAACGTTTTTGTCTTCAGTTTTATAATCGTAAACAGTGATCTCTTATGGCGATTTCGCTTGAACCTGAAACTGAGTCAGGTTCTAACCCCAACCGCTGTCAGTTCATACATTTTGACAGCAGTTGGGGTTAGGAACTGACTCAGTTTCGCCTCAAACAAAAACCACATTAGTCGTTATATATTCATGGATGCCCAGTTGAAAGAACTTGTTTTTTTTTTCAAGTTATCCAAAAACTATGGAGGTAAAGGCTTATGGTCTATAAGCCTATAATACAGAATAAAAGAGTTACAAGCATTCGTAACCGAGCGCTCCTTCGTTACACACGCGCGATGTTTGTTGTAACATTACCTTGATTTAGGCGATATCAGTGAAGGTGTTTATTCCAGCAAGGGCAGGAGTATAAACATTATAAACGTTAAATTGTGTCAAGCAGTTCAGTGTAGTGCGGTGTTAAACAGTTTTATTACCTGAAAGACGGCTTTGCTTAGACGAGCTATACCAGATAAAGGTCACGCGGGTGACGCATAAAGCAAACGAAGGATCAATTCACCTACCAGCTCGTCAGGAACCAACTGGTGAAGTGTTTCGTTTTTTACGTTTCTTATCGATTTTTTTATTTTTGCATTTGATTTTTTTATTTTTATTTAAGTTAAACAGTGCGGTCGAGCGTGTCTCTCCCGCAACAAAATGGATCAAGGAGAAGGATCTCCCTCCAAAGGTGAATCTTTTGGGGAAGAGGAACACCTATTTGAGTCGGAGACAGAAGTTGTTACCTCCAACTCATCTTCCTCACTTCCCCCAAATATATCACAGCACCGCCCCCCCCCCCCCGAATCAACGTTTACCAGGATGGATCCGCTGGTCCTTGGGTGGTATGGTTAAACAGCATAACTGCTGCGCGAGAGCTGCCAAACGTTACTCGGCCGTAACCGAGATTAAAAAGTTACAGTCAGATAAACTGCGCGCAGTCGCTACTGCATTGAAACCGGTCAATGATATCGTTAGTAATAGCCTCTTTATAATGGTGTATCGCGTTTACATTCCTCCTCGTGATGTGAAGATTGACGTTGTGGTAAGTGATGTGGGTCTAACTGTCGATGATCTAATGAATGATGAGGTTGGCCGCTTTAATGACCCTAACTTTCAATCAGTTAAGATTTTGGAGTGCAAGCATTTGCACTCAAAGTACATCGAAGATGGGAATTAATATCCATCAGACTGGTTTCGCGTAGCCTTCGCCGGATCTGCACTTACGAGCTACGTTGAAGTAGGAGGAGCTCGTCTATCTGTGCGTCTGTTTGTACCACGGGTTATGAATTGTTCCAATTGCAAGCAGCTAGGTCATACGGCCACTTACTGTAGTAACAAGCAACGGTGCGGTAAATGTGGGGAACGCTATGCAGAAGATACTTGCAGTAGGTCCGCTAAGAAGTGTGTTTACTGTGGGGAGAATCCGTATGCACTTTTGAAATGCCCAACGTACAAACTTCGCGCGGATGACCTGAAGCGATCCGTCAAAGATCGCTCCAGACGCTCTTACGCAGAAATGCTATCCAAAATCGATTCGACACAGGTACTTCCCTCGGAGGAAGAGTATAGGTTTTTATCCAACTCGATTCTCGATACCGAGATTCAAACTCAGACGAAACGAGTACCCGACATGAACACCCAAAAACGTTCTCCCAACCCGTGTGGGACAAAGAGTACTCAGACGTGTACGCGGAGAAGGCTGCCGCGTATAAAGCCTTACTGAACGACGGGTTGATCAATAGCTTTCGACTCTACACGATATTAGAAAAGCGAATGAAAAGTTTAATGAAAGCCAAGAAACGCAGTTACTGGCGCCGCTTTGTCGGCGGGTTAACAAGAGAAACATCGAAACATTTGGGGCACGGCCCGACGTATTCGAAACCGAAGCAGTACTAACGAGAGCGTGGAATATTCAAACAGTTTGATATTCGATTTCGCCAAGAAGGTTTGTCCGGATCCCGCCCCGGCACAGAAAATCTACCGCGCCACGTCGCCTCACAATACTGCGAACGAAACACCGTTTTCGATGGTGGAGTTCTCACTTGCTTACTTATCATGTAACAATAAAGCCCCCGGGGCCAAACAGAATTATATTCAACTTGTTGAAGAATCTACCAGACTCTGCCAAGAGATGCTTGTTGAATTTATTTAGAAAGTTTCTTGAGGGTAACATTGGACACATGATTGGAGACAAGTGAGTGTCATCGCCATCCAAAAACTAGGAAAACCAGCCTCCGACCACAACTCGTATCGACCGATTGCAATGCTATCATGTATCCGGAAGTCATTCGAGAAAATGATCTTGTTTCGCCTCGACAATTAGGTCGAAGCAAATGGCTTCCCTAATAAAAAATATTATACACGAACTTTAACTCATATAGTGCAACGATTCCACATATTGTTTGGATGATACCCTGAACTGTTCGTTAGGCTCTTGAATCATAAGATGTTTATTAGGGTTACTGTTAGATACATAGTTTGGCTTTTGCAAAGGCAAAGGGACGAACGATCGCCTTGCGTTGCTCTCAACAGAAATTAAAATGACATATCAGTATTCTTGGATATCACGAGGGCTTACGATTCAGTTTTCATCAACATTCTTTATGATAAGTCTTTCACCAATTTTAAATAACTTTTTGCTAAACCTGTTATCTGAAAAACACACGCATTTCTCGCATGGTGATTTATCGACATCACGATTTAGCTACATTCGCCTTCCCCAGGGCTCATGTCTAAACCTTCTCCTATACAATTTTTACGTGAATGACATTGACAAATGTCTTGTCAATTCCTGCACGCTAAGTCAGCTTGCAGATGACGGTGTGGTCTCTATTACAGGTCCCAAAGCCGTCGACTTGCACGGACCACTGCAGATACCTTGGACAATTTGTCTGCTTGGGCTCTCCAGCTGGGTATCGAGTTCTCTACGGAGAAAACTGAGCTAGTCGTATTTTCTCAGAAGCGTGAACCAGCGAAACTACAGCTTCAGTTAATGGATAAAACTATTGCTCAGGTTTCAACATTCAAATATCTCGGGGTCTGGTTCGACTCTAAAGGAACCTGGGGATGTCACATTAGGTATCTGAAACAGAAGTGCCAACAAAGGTACAACTTTCTCCGTACAATAACCGGAACATGATGGGATGCCTATCCGCAGGAAACCTAATCAGGCTGTACCAAACAACGATACTATCAGTGATGGAGTACGGATGTTTCTGCTTTCCGCTCCGTTGCGAACATACATTTCATCAAACTAGAGAGAATCCAGTATCGCTGTTCGCGCATTGCCTTGGGTTGCATACAATCGACCCATACGATGAGTCTCGAAGTGCTGGCGGGCGTCCTTCCGCTAAAAAATCGATTCTGGGACCTCTCATATCGATTGCTCATTCGATGCGATATTTTAAACTTATTGATGATTGCAAATTGCGAAAGGCTTGTCCATCTTAATTCTCAGACCCGATTCATGTCCTTGTACTTCGATTACATGGCACAGAACATCAATTCATCTTTGTATAACGTTAACCGTGCTCATCTCTTAGATACTTCTGATCCAACTGTATTTTTCGACACATCCATGAAGAAAGAGGTTCGTGGCATCCCGGATCACATTCGCCCACAAGTGGTCCCAAATATTTTCTATAATAAATACCATCAAGTCGATTGCGGCAAAATGTTCTACACTAACGGATCAATTCTCGACGGGTCCACAGGCTTCTGTATATTCAACGAAAATCTTTCTGCCTCATTCAAACTCAATAATCCTGCTTCAATTTACGTCGCAGAATTAGCTGCCATTAATTATCTTCTCGGGATCATTGACCCCTGCCCGCATACCATTACTACATCGTTTCGGACAGTCTCATTTCCATTGAGGCCATCAGTGCAGCGAAGTCTGGAAAGAACTCACCGTATTTCCTGGGGAAAATCCGGGAATATCTGAGTGCTTTATCTGAAAAATCTTACCAGACTACCTTGGTTTGGGTCCCGTCACATTGCTCTATTGCGGGCAATGAGAAGGCGGACTCTTTAGCCAAGGTGTGCGCATTGGAAGGCGACTAATGCGCCCATCCTACTTTCCGATTTATCCTACTTTCCGGTTAAGATATCGACGGTTTATAAGTTTCTCAGAACATTACAAATCCGACATTCAATAATAATAAATATATAAATGCGGATTCTACTCGCCAGCAATTCGTTTCGCCATAGGCAGATATAACTCAACACGTGTAGGGCTACTTCAGGTTCGAGTGATTCTACTATTCTTAGATTAGCCCTGGATCCCGCTCTGGTGCCAAATCTTCGGGGTAATTGGTTGATTGTTCGTATTAGTAAAGAGGGTTCGGATCGGGTTTCTCAAATTTTAAATTTTCAGGTATGAGTCGGGCTCGGGTTTTCAAATTTTAAAACTCTCGAGTTCGGGTCGGGTTTTACAAAATTTTCATTCTGGGGTACGGGTCGGGTTTGAGTTTTTAAATTTTAAAAGGTTCGGGTTTTTCAAATTTTATAATTTTGGGCTCGGGCCGGGTTCGGGTTTTTAAATTTTTAAGCACTCGGGTTCGGGTTCGAAAAAATTGAAACCACCCGACCATCTCTAACCTATCTCATTTGTCGAGCTATTAGGCCCTCACATCAGTCCGATCCTCGTTCACCTCTTCAATGCGATAATCGATAGTCGCAGATTTCCGCAAATCTGAAAAACGGCCTTCATAGCCGATTCCGAAATCTGTCAATCACGTCGAGCCAAAAGACTATCGACCAATTAGTGTCCTCCCAGCCATCTCTAAAATATTCGAGAAAATTCTGCTCGACCAGATCTATAGCTTTCTGGACTACCATCAACTACACTGCCGTGATACGCATAACAGTCCCATTTGCTATGGATTTCCTATGCAGGTGAGACTGTTATGCATATCACGGCAGTACAGCTGCTTGCCAAACATCAATCAGGATATCAAAAACGTCATAGTACTAGCACCGCCCTAACAAAAGTCGTACACGATATCTATATCAACCTAGACAAAGGCAACTGTACTGTGATGGTTCTTGTCGACCTGTCGCTTGCTTTCAACTGCGTAAGTCACCGGATACTCCGCAAAAAGCTAGAAGAGTTTGGTTTCTATGCTGATGCATGCGACCTGTTGACATCATACATGAAGCACCGTACTCAGCTTGTCAAAGAAGATAGGAAGAAGTCAGCGGAGAGAGTACTTACAGATGGAACTCCCCAAGGATTCTACCTCAGTGCACTGTTATTTTCCCTATATATTAATAGCATGCCTGAAATTCTACGCTGCGAATACCACCTGTACGCCGACGACATGAAAATCTACATTTCCGGCCCGGTGCAATATGTAGAAAATATGATCAATATATTAAATGCTGATCTCAACGCAATCGAACAGTGAACAGCGAGCAACAAACTTTTCCCTAACCCACGCGAAACCCAGGCTGTAATCTTCTACAAACAAGGTAACATCACACCCCAAAGCAAGATCTCATTTTGCGGAGAGATTATCCCGCTGTCCAAAGAAGTCACCAATCTAGGGTTAAAAATGGACAGCAACTTAAAATGGGCAACACAGGTGAATAATATCACAAAGAAAGTATTCGGCACATTAAGGACTTTCCGCCGCTTCGCATCTGTCCTTTCGACACCCACACGCAAGAAGCTGATGCTAGCAGTCATCATACCTTATCTCACATACGGTGACACGGTATGTTCCAGGTTTATCAACTCAGCTCAAAGAATTACAAAGATGCTTTAAAGTCGGGTTCTACGAATAGTACCCCGGACATATCCTGGAACATCTTCAGAAAAGCGTCTCGGAGCGCACAAGCTTATTCCACATCCCAATGAACACAGCCAGCAGCAGAAAAAGTGTGCTGATTTACGGAGCCCTTAGCTGGAACGCACTTCCAATTGAAATAATTAACCAACAATAACCTGCTTCAAGAAATCACTAAACGAGATTTGAAAAGGCTATCAAAAACCAGAGAATATTGACGTGTATATTAGTCCTTCCATTTGTAAAATATGTAATGTTATTTTTCCTTGACCTGAAAAACAGTTAACACTAATAAAATTACAAATAACAAAAACTAAAATTTTCGAGAAAAAAGCGTTCTTCACGTATAATTTTTCAATGATCCACATCGAATGTCAACAAGAACATCTGTTAGCGGCCACGGCTGGGTTGTTTTGACGTTTGCGTTGTTGGTGTTAGTGAGTGCACTGGCTCCACCGACAAAATTTTCGGTGCCAAATATCTGCCCCGAAATTGCACTGGAATTGCACTTTTTTATTGCAGTTCCAATCAATGGAACATGGTGTCGGTGTTTTGACAACACTTCTGCAAGAAAAGTGCAATTTCAGTGCAGAAAACTACACCAGTTCTTTCAATCGAAAACTCTAAGAGTATTGCTTTACTGGTGTTTTAGGGGCAAAACTAAACCGATTTTGAATATCCGAGTATGACAAAACATCTGCGTGATTCAAGAAATTTGATTCCGGAAACATTTTGTGAGTTTACTTAATAATTAATTAACTATTTCTCAAAAATTAATACGCAAGTTCATTTCAAAAACAAAACAATGTATAAATTCACTTCAAAGTGAAAATTTGTCCAGAGTTCCTGTATTTACCCGTTGCACAGTGGTCGCAATGGTACCAAAACGTGCGTTGAATTAATGGTGCTCTAGGAGTTGATTTTAGCGATTTGGTGTTTTAGAAACACTTTTTCAGAATGGAAGCCCCCTTCTTTTGATGTATACTGAATTGTGATTAATCCACCTAAAAGTGAGATAGAAAATTTATTTCTACTAACTTTTAAGATAGAGGCACGATGTCAATGACAAAGTTATAGTAAATTTTACTGCGAGAAAACTTGTTGAATATGCAAACTCTCCAAAATGTAATGGTGTTGAGATAAAGCACGCTGTTTGTGGGAGGCACCCAAAAAATCATTTTTTCATTATAACTTTTTTCTGAGATTTTTGCAATTCTTCAGATGTTCTATGAAGTTGTTAAAATTAAGAAATTTCAGATATTTGTCGAAGACGTCAACATTTTTTATTTCAAAATTTAAGAGTTACTAAATAAAGTGGGTTAAAAATACCGCCATTTTGAATGACAATTATTAAGAGATGTGGAAATATGTGGAAGACATTTCGATTCTATGAGAAAGACAGTAACAAGTACTATAAGAAAAAATACTACTTACAACGGGCATCCACCGGCCTGTATACAAAAATACTTTCCGGCAATGTATGTTTTTAATTTTGTAACAAAATAAGTACGATTTTTTCAGCATAAATTTTTTAGCGATTTTTTTTTCTATGTGTCGAATATTCTAAAAAATCATTGAGAGTAATAAATACACATATAAATCGTGAACTTTGAATTTCTGTTATCTGAAACTATTCATAAATTAACAGGATTTGGAAAGTGAACGCTAGAGACGTTTACTGCATTTTCATGAGTATGAACCATAGCAAAGAGTATTAGATTTTCACGAAACGACTGTGTAGTCAGAGCTGCTACTTAGGATTCTTAGGAGGGGTCTCAGAGGCTCGGCTAGTTACAGTTCCCTAGTTTCAATGAATTTGTAATTCGAAATACAAATGATCGAGCGTTTTCGGGCTTTTGATTCTCTCACTGGTAAAACGACAAAAAAGAGGCTCTTGGTTTCATTGGGTCTTAGAAGCGATGCTTTATGAAGTCACAATTTTCGCTTGCCTTTTTGAGGGTTAATTTCAAATATTTAAGCATTCAATGCGTGCTTGCAAAAGAATTATTGACAATTCCGGCCACGTAATCGTTTCATGAAAACGGCATATAGGGTAGACGAGCCCTTATCCATCTCATTAGTCGGGATGTCACAATATTTCGTTGATAACTCGACTTAGAGTGACTGGATTGCGCTTAAGTATCACCATCTTTCCTTCGTTCCTAAGAAGCAGTACAGTTAGACTTTTTGAGCTAATGCGTTGAATAGAGATAGCAAATACTTCTCTAACTAATGAGTTCCAATGGGTGGGATGAATAGAGGAGTTAAGATGAATTAGGGCGCAGTAACCCTAATACTGTTTGTAATGGTTTTTATTCTCGTAAAGACAGCCAAAATTTTTTGCGCATTTTTTAGTTGATCACTTTTGTTGTTGTGCTAGTTTAGGAATAATTCGTAAGTTGGAGACTACAGAGCTGAGAGTTTTGGATTCATATGTGTACTTTGACATTTCCAAAGGTTTTTTAGAATATTCGTAGAATAAAATAACAGAGAGAAACAATTGCTATAAAAAGTTATGCTTAAAATGTCGTAATTATTTTGTTACAAAATGAAAAACATACATTGCCGGAAAGTATTTTTTATATACAGGCCGGTGGATGCTCGTTGTGAGTAGTATTTTTGCTTATAGTACTTATCACTGTCTTTCTCATAGAATCAAAATGTCTTCCACATATTTCCACATCTCTTAGTAACTGTCATTCAAAATGGCGGTATTTTTAACCCACTTTATTTAATAACTCTTAAGTTTTGAAATAAAAAATGTTGGTGTCTTCGACAAATATCTGAAATTTCTTAATTTCAACAACTTCATAGAACATTTGAAGAATTGCAAAAATCTCAGAAAAAAGTTATAATGAAAAAAATTTTTTTGGTGCCTCCCACAAACAACGTGCTTTATCTCAACACCATTACATTTTGGAGAGTTTGCATATTCAACAAGTTTTCTCGCAGTAGAATTTACTATAACTTTGTCATTGACATCGTGCCTCTATCTTAAAATTTAGTGGAAATAAATTTTCTATCTCACTTTTAGGTGGATTAATCACAATTCAGTATACATCAAAAGAAGCGGGCTTCCATTCTGAAAAAGTGTTTCTAACACAGCAAATCGCTAAAATCAACTCTTAGAGCACCATTAATTAAACGCACGTTTTGGTACCATTGCGACCACTGTGCGTTGGTTTGAGCAATGCGTTCAGTCATGAGATAGACGTTGGATGGTATATGAATACACAGATCACCAAGTAATCCACCTAGTAGTAAGAAAATAGATTTCTGATATAATTCATATTCATATTATACTCGTAGCATCACCGAGAGCAACTGTATTTTTGAATAGCAAAATTCTAGTGAAAATTTATCTTTTTTCAAGATTTATGTTATACTAGCTGTGGCGTAAAAATTATCAGTTGCATTCTTGATAATAAATATGTAAGGAATCAAAATTTCGCCCTGTATACAAAAATAATGTCACAGAACTAATCATCATTTACCATTCCTCACTTGTCGCCCCCCCCCCCCCCCTCCTCACCCACAATCTCTCCCCCATCATGTTCGTGGCAGCTGTAACGACTCAGATCTATTCTGTTTTTTCCAATTCCATTTCTAAGATGTGTCATAAGCTCTTCAACTAATCTGAAATAATTGTTAGTATCCAAGCTAATTTAATCTTGCGATGAATTTGTTCAGGTTAACCGTTACGTGTTCAACAAAAAAATCACCTTTAACCGGCCAACGAGGGTACCCGGGCACCCACAAATTAAAATGCTCATAACTATGATTTCCTTTAACCGAATTGGACACTTTTAGATGTTTTGGATTTAGAAACTTTTTCTTGATTCTGTAAAATTGAACCGGATGAATGGATCTGGTTCTTGGTAATCCGTATTTTCCGGAGTAATGTTCCAGTACTATGGTATGATTTGTAAATTTTAATAATACCCTAGCAATAAGAGTATCATGTAAGGCATGTGCCCTCATGCACAAAGAAATTGGTCTTGTCCAAAATTTTCCCACTTGGGAATTTTGCATAAGAGTATCAAAACTCTTCAAATTCTCTTGGAAGCCTGATATTTATTGTTACTGGACTTGCTCCGGAATGTCAGTTCCGGGGTCAAGTCACCAAATGGTTCCAAAATCACGAGATACAGCCTACTAATGCAGTTCCAAGAATTTTGATACCCATATTGCTAGTATTCCATTGAGATTCGCAAATAGTATCGGAGCACTGGAACATTCTTCCGGAAATCTGGATTCCCGGGAACCGAATGAAGTAACCCGATTCATTTTTACTAAGTCTAAAATTGGATGAGTTCTCGAATCCAAAACATCCAAAAGTATCAAAATCGGTTTGAAATTACTTAGTTATTGGCATTTCAATTTTGTGGACCTGCTACGTAGTAAAAAATTCAGGAGCCCCTCCTTACTTCCCCTTACTATATCAACAATATTATTAACCCAAAAGCTTGACTTAGTGAAGTTCTAAGATGCTATAAAGTTTTAACTTCCAGCTATGGATAAAAAATGGGAATTTCATTAATTGAAACCTGACAAGGTACCCGTGTACTGCGTCGGACACATGACGGTTAAAGAAAGCAAACCTATTTTTGGCTTCTGTATCCCTATAAATAGTTTTCCATTTTAGTGCAGAGCAGAGCCACTTACGGACTAAACTAAATATTACATTCTATTTGAAACAGAAAATATTTGTAGTCCTGGCAAAATTTGCAAAATATTTGTATTATGAGAAGACTATATAGCTAATTTATGTTCAAACCCAGCTTTACTCTGAAAAATGAGGGGCTATTTCTTTCGAAACGTTGCTCCAAGGAGAATTATGCGACCAACAACCGAAAACTACATCAACTCCAATTAAAATCAATTCTGTACTGAGCATTTGTATGTACTATAATTAAAAACATCCTTAGGTATTTGAAACTGTGTAATATGGTTGTTTAAAGATGAAAATATTGAAAGGAGATATCCCTCGTGCATTTTTTAAACTTTTAGTTTCTCTACTGAATTTTGAATGAAACCAATGGTCAAATATGTCATTTGAAAATTAAGAACACCTGTTTTGGGTTGATATTATTGAAAATGCATACTCATTGTATTGGAATGCACTTTTATGAAGAATAACTGGTTCAAATTCCAAAAATATGTACAAATTAGAACCGAGAAAAATGGCGCCCAAAGACCCTTTGAACTCTCGATGGGGGATGCAAGTATAATTATGCTTTTAACTTATAACGATGCTTTCAATTACCCAATTTGTCTTGTGCTGAGAAGCTTTGAATTGAAGCTTCATTGCCAGAATTAGTACCGGCGTTGGATAATACAATGGGATATTTCGTTTGAGTGCTCCGAATTCTATACGTAAATTAGCGAGGATTACAATGAGAGTTTATGCATTGGACAGAGAGTTGATCTCACTGAATTTGTGTCATACATATTACTGTGTAACTAACTGAGTTATAATGAAAACATTTTTCATGATCAATATGACTAAAAGCATAATTATTTGCGAAAAAATACGACATGTAATTTCAAGAATGTTCGTGTCTCAAAAGCAGTCCACGGACACTTTCAATGCTAACTGGCTTTTCGATGAATTAAAATACTTATTCTGGTAGTTTGAACCATTTCTTTGTCATGGTATTGTTTTGTATAGGACTCATTTACCCATCTCCAGAACGTGAATTCCGAACGAATCAATTCGCATCAATTGTGATAAGAATGGGTCGAAAGTGACTGCATTGTAATCAACTGAATGTACGGCTTTTGTGCCAACGACGATAGTATAATTGCCTAGACACTTGACAATCTTTTCTATCTACTATATTGCAAATGAATTCTAATTACAGGTAGCCTTATCTCAATTTACTATTTCCATTTACACCTTAAAATATGGTCCTGAAAATTCTTTTCTGTACAAAAATCATTTTTCAGATATCTGTGACCAAACAAATATCTCTTAATTCCATATCAAATTCCTGATTTCTAGATGACTAATTAGGGCACATAAATAAAGTAGACACACCAGATAATCTTAAAAACGCCATCAAGAAAAGGTAAACATGCTCTTTGCAATAGGATTTTCACAAACATTTCAGAATATTCTGAAACAATGGTGGAATTCGAGAAATTCGTTTTATTCATTTACTTCGTTTAAATAACTTTCTTTAAATTTTATTCTATGTACTCATTTTTTCCAGTTCATACATTTCATGGATTATATTCGTTTTGTTTACTTTTTTTATTTTAAATATTTGACTAATTTTAAATATATGATCATCACTTATCATTTTTTTCATTTAGCATTCTTTCATTTCATTTTGTTTATTTGACCTAATTTTATCTATTGTATTCATTTCATGCATTCTCAAAAATTGCATTCCGATTAGTTTATTATCTCATGCATCTTATTCGTATCATTCATTTAACTTATTTTATTCACTTTTTTCGTGTTATGCAATTTTATAATATTTTTCCGGTTCACCTATTTTATTCATTTTAATTATCTGACTAATTTTGTTCAGTCATTCATTTTATTCATTTCATCTAGAATATTAATTAGACACAGTTTAATTTATTCCATTAATTCTATTACTTTTTAAAATCGCAGTTTTTTTTCATTTTGATCATTTTACTGCTTAAAAACAAACAAAATGAAAAAAATAATGATAAAATGTATGGACAGAAAGCATTTTAATTCATTTTATCACTTTCTTCATTTTGTTTATTTTGTTCATTCTATTCCTTATATTGATTTTATTAGCCCTCTGTTTATCCTGTTATTTATGAAAAACAAAGATTTCAAACAGCAATAACTTTGGGGTCAGACAAGATTTCCTCACAAAAAAGTAAAACTGATAATTGTGACTATCACCGTTTATTTGAGCGCTTATAGTTACAAGAAATGTCCGTATAACTGAAGTTATTGCAATTGTTCAGATTGGATTCCACTGGAGCTGTGCTGCTTGAGACATTTTCAGTTATCGGTGAAAAATTATATTTTGATATATCTTAGTTATCTTCAAATATTTTTGAAAACTGATAAATCTTATCAATTTGGACTGCCTTCGGTTACCTTTTCTACCCAATCGAACTATTGAAAACTTTCCAGGGGATGTGTGTTGAGGATTGGTATGTTAAAATTCAGTAAATTCTAACACTGCTAGAGAAGCATCTATCTTGATCAAAGCAGGTTTTTCGTGTTTCTTTACACTAACACTTTTAAGAAAAACGGTTTTTGCACTCCATATGTGATGGAAAATATTAGGTATGAAAGGATTAATTTTATCCATATTGTTAATATTCTTTATCTTATTAATTTAATTATTTTTTTGTTTTATTCATATTATTGATTTGAATCATTTTATTAATTTAATTTATTTATTTTATTTATTATTTTATTTATGGTATTAATTCTATCCATTTAATGAATAAATTTTGTTAATTTTTTTTGCTTCATAAGCATTTTAAATTTTTATTTGTTTTACTATTTTTCTTTAATTTATTCAGTTTATTCGAAGTGCCATTCGTGCAGGATTCGAAACTGTGCTTATCTCACATCTAGTTGCTTGCCAACTTCGCGTGTGATCGGCAAACTAATGATATATGTAAGAAATGTCTCATCTCACTGATAGGTGGATTAAATTGGTTTTTCTCTTTTAGCATCATTATACACAATGAGCTGCACGGATGATGCATTACATATTCCTGGTGGATATATACAATTTATCGCAATAATAACTTCGAGAATATCTCTACCCACTGTATAGTGCAATCACAGTACTCTAAAATAATATGTATTCAGTATATAGTTGATATACCTACAACACGAAGGACTAATGTTCCCTCTGGACCTAAACGATCTACTGTTGCTTCACGAAATGTCGCATCTCTTGATGGACGAACAAAAACCATAATTGGTCACCAGGAACCTTAAAACTTTCAGCGGGTTTTCAACGAAAACCCGTTTTCATCCAGTGAATAAATTAGTCGTTAGTAAAACTTATTTATCAAGAAATGCATGAATGGTGTTTATATGCTAATCGAAAGTTTTACCTATTTCATAGACAAATATATAATACTTATATTTTATTTTCATGGTTTTCTTTAGGTCCACATATACTAGAAAATGGAGCAATCGCTTCAAATGCTCGATTCACTCTTAAAAGTATTTCACATTTTTACACAAGAAACACGGTTTGCACGGTCCGTCAGTCGTCTGTTACTGTAACGTAAAACTTTGTTGTTTGTAGTTTATGTAGGGACGTTAATGCACATCAATGGCAAGAAACATTTTGACGTACGAAACGTGTGAATGTGCGCAGTATTGGATGTAGGATTACTGTGCCCTAATTCATCTTAGCTCCTGTATTAATTCCACCCATATGAATGAATTAGTTAAAGCAGTGTCTGCTATCTCTATTCAACTCTCGCGAGCGAGGAAATAATGTTTTGTTTAGGTCTGAGACTCTCTCAGAGAGAAGTCTACACAGACGAAACGATAAAAGTCTTTTGCGTCAGATTGGAAGAGGTCAGTCGTAATAAGTTAATTAGCGTTCGCACGCCTAGCAGGTGCCGCGTGAGGTGTAAGTAAAGACATAACAAATATTCTAAAATCTGAGGCGGTAATGCATAGTGCACGAAAAACTGCTCGAAATTGTCGAGAATATTTAATTTTGTCAATATATTTTATTTTATCAAAAAATCGGTAATGAATCAAGTGGCCAGTTTAGTAGTGACGTACAGATACAGGGTCCAGCAAGTGAAGTGGCTCAATATAAAAATTAAATACATTAAATGATTATTCATTTCTAACTCAATCCATTTTACTCAGAAATAGTCCAATTTTCATATTTCAAAGACCAAATTCCAAAAATCTGAGGCGGTAATACACTAGATATACGAGTGAAACCGAAAAGCATTAAGGGTTGGTGCAATTATATTTAACTTCAAGCTTGGTGAAGTTCTCCTCTATATTTGTGTTTGTGCTGTAACCATATTCTTTGATTAAAGAAATCTCTCTCTGAGAACAGAGAACGTGACTGAAGCGAATGAGACTAATACGTGCAAGGTTTCGAATACATCGCCGCTCGCTTTCGTACCAGCGAGTGTATGTATGCGTTAAAGAATTATATTAAACGAACGGGCACGAAAATATCCGCAGGTTGCTTTCGAGGAAATGATACACACGCTCGCCTTCCTACCGGCGCGTGCATATGTGCCTATAAGAATCGTGGTAGGCATAGCGAGAGCAATATTCTGATGAGAGGAAATGGTTGCTGGCGCCCGAAGTTGGGATCGGTATTATGACTTACCCATGTATGTGTGTAGGACTGTCCGATGAGCGAAAGAATTTCAGAGTCGTTCTTCATTCACTCGTCCAAGTTTCCCGCGGATAGAAGGCATAAATTTAACTCCCGAAATTCACGACAATGGCGTAGTTGCTCCCATTAGGTAAGATTTTTTTCCGAAAATAAGTGCGTGTTTCTGGTTCATGAGTGACATTATATCACAATAACTTCTCCTTGACGGAAGGGCGAAGTAGAAGACGAATGAAAACGCTTGCTGACGGAAGGGCAGCGTAGCGTTATATAAAAGCTTCTCGACGGAAGGCGAGAGCAAAGTTGAAAAAAATGAAAATGCTTGCTGACGGAAGAGCAGCGTAGCGTTATAGAAAAGCTTCTCGACGGAAGGGCGAGAGCTAAGTTGAAAAAAATAAATAAAATGAAAATGCTTGCTGACGGAAGGGCAGTTTAGCATTGTATGAAAGCTGTTCAACGAAGGGCGAGAGCTATGATGAAAAAAAAATGAAAATGCTTGCTGAAGGAAAGGCAGCGTAGCGTTATAGAAAAGCTTCTCGACGGAAGGGAGAGAGCTAAGTTGAAAAAAAAAATAAAAAAAAATGCTTGCTGACGGAAGGGCAGCGAAGCGTTATATAAAAGCTTCTCGAAGGAAGCTAAGTTGAAAAAAAAAAACAAAATCAAAATGCTTGTTGACAGAAGGGCAGTTTAGTATTGTGTGAAAGCTCCTCGACAGAAGGGCGATGGTATGGTATGGTAATTTTAACAAATAAAGTTGGCTGACGAAGGGGTGTTTATTTGGTTAGTTCTCAGTGAACGGGCGATATTCACAGACGGAAGAATGAAGGAAAATTTCTTGAATGACGACCAAATAAGAGTATAACTAAAGAGGATGAAAGCTAAATTGTTTGATTTTGCGATGATATGGAAGTTAAGTTTTGTTTGAATGCTCCTCAGCGAAGATGTTGCTTAAAAAAGGTAATATTCGAAATGTAGATGAATTTGAATTCCAGCAAACAGAAGGGCAGTTTGATTTTCTCGTAAGGCGAATGAGACTCATTTACCATTTGAAAACCCATTTCCAAAAACAGATTTTCGAATACAAAATTTTCTTGTGAAAGGGCGTGTTTATAAAATCTTGATTTTCGATGAAAGAGCAATAATTCAACTTGGAAAGTTAAATTAACAAAAAGAGGAAGAAAAATATTTGCCAACAGGAAAGATTTGTTCGATAGTCCCCTGGTGGAAAGACATAGGAAATTGAAGTATGAGAAGAAAAAGCTGTTTGATCACCACTAGTAAGGAGATAAATAAAATTTCAATGGTTCCATAGTGACGATAAGTGCCATTTGGATAGTTTGCACAGAATGATGTTTTAATTTCATCTGTCAAAACGCAGAAAAAAATTAATTTTAAATTTTATAAACGCAATAGACCTTTTTTGTCAGACCTAACCCCTATTTTTTATTTTTTATTTAAAGAGTTCACATTTCTAAAACCAAATCTGCTAAAAAGAGATTTTTAAAACCTTGCCTGATTTTTTTACGATTTTTCAAAAATTGAAAATTGCAAGAATGTTGAATATTTTTTTCACCAAATCAAGAATGGTGGGATACCAAATTTGTACTTCGGCAGCACTGTTTGATATATTTCTCATAAATTTATCGGCAACACTGTAAATGAAGTGGTGAATCGCGATACAATATTCATTTTGACTGTAAACAAAACGAGTGAATTCATAATTTGGTCAATACTAGACATTATTGACAATGCAATGAGAAAAATTGGATTGATGAAGTGTATTTCAAATGAGACTGACACAGTATCGTCAATACCGTGTATTGATAAAAAATATTGAACGTATAAATGCCGCTAATCTCTTGCTGTCAAATTTTGTTTGTTGGCTTTTTTTGGACCTCAGTTTTAACAAATCTTTGGAAAATCCGAAAAAATCTAAATTATCATGGACACGGATACACAGCCTATTTATTTAATGTTTTCCTAATTGCCATTCGCTTATTGCGTGTTGATGCGGAATCAAGCGCCGCTAAAACTGTTTAGGTTATGAAATGTTTACAAACCAATCACACGATCCGGATTGTATCTTGAAATCACAATTTGATCCACGGCGCATCTACGAATAGTAAAAATATTGATTCATGTACGCTGCTCTTGTAACAAATGGAAAATGCCGTTCGTATGATTCATCGCAATCTCTCAGCTGTGTTACAAGTGACCGATTTACCTTTCAAATATCTTAGGAATTCCACATTAGTATATGTAATCGGGGCGGTTTCGTGTTCTGGTTTTGTGAGTTCGAGTAGAAGTGTTAGACTCGCAGGAACATTTCGGTTTTTTAAACTCTGTTCTGAAGCGCAAATCCAATGCAAGAAATTCCTCAGAGCCAATTTCTGGTAAAACAAAACGGTGTTGGTGACGACGGTCATTTCCTATGGGTACTGCACTGCTGCTCTACGCATAATTTTCCCATGTTTTTAGAGAATCTCATAGCACGTGGGACATTTTTGCGGATAGCGGCAGTGCAGGTCAATTCTAACGCTGTGATTAGAGTCAGTAGAGGTTAAAGTCCGATTCAAACGATACATCAGCTTCCGTCAACGGAACAGAATATGAACGGCACGGCGTCTTCAGGGCAAGTGGGATAGGTTGAATGCGTTTCTAGATGCAAAAATTCGAATTATTGAAATTCTATCACTTCTCTATTGATATTCAATTGCATACAACTAATTTTAACGTTCCGTTGACGTGCTGTACCGGGGACGGAAGCCTGACGTATCGTGTAAATCGTAATTACAGACGTCCTAGTTTCATAGGACCCAGTTTATTCTTGGTTTTTAACTGACTCTCCTAATATCCTGGTAATGCACGAAAAAGAAGCTTGATTTGTTCTGATTTCTACTAATAGGATTTTCGATTGATTGACACCGTGTAGTGGAGTGCACTGGAACTGCACCATTTTTGCACTTTCTAGCAGAAGTGAAGAAAACTGGGTACGTTCCATTGACACTTCTGCTAGAAAGTGCAAAACCAGTGCACTCCACTGCAACAGTGTACATCAATCGAAAATCCCATAAGTGAATTGTGTCACCGCTTTCGCTTTATTTATTGCGGTCTTCAACGAAAACCCGTTTTCATCCAGTGAATAAATTAGTCGTTAGTAAAACTTATTTATCAAGAAATGCATGAATGGTGTTTATATGCTAATCGAAAGTTTTACCTATTTCATAGACAAATATATAATACTTATATTTTATTTTCATGGTTTTCTTTAGGTCCACATATACTAGAAAATGGAGCAATCGCTTCAAATGCTCGATTCACTCTTAAAAGTATTTCACATTTTTACACAAGAAACACGGTTTGCACGGTCCGTCAGTCGTCTGTTACTGTAACGTAAAACTTTGTTGTTTGTAGTTTATGTAGGGACGTTAATGCACATCAATGGCAAGAAACATTTTGACGTACGAAAAGTGTGAATGTGCGCAGTATTGGATGTAGGATTACTGTGCCCTAATTCATCTTAGCTCCTGTATTAATTCCACCCATATGAATGAATTAGTTAAAGCAGTGTCTGCTATCTCTATTCAACGCATTAGATCAAATGGTAGGATGAATAAGGATGCGTTGTACTCGACTATTTGTTCCTCTCAAGCGCGAGTATTTTATATTTTTCAAACCAGATTTTTTATGTTACTGCTTCTTAAAAACCAAGCAAGGGTGCTGATACCTATTTTAACGCAATCCAATCACTGTTAGCCGAGTTCCAATAAAGTTAGTGTGGCATCCTGACTAATGAGATGAATAAGGGCTCGTCTACCCTATTCAGTGACACAATGATGGCGTTTTTCCGTTGTCGGAAGCTGATGTTTCTCATGAATCGTGCTTTTTTGCATTAAGGTCCAACAGAGTATGGTACGAAAATTAAAAACGAAAATAGGTTTTCTCTACACCATTTGCTAAATGTTCATGAAAATCAATCCATAAGCCATACTCTGAATTATCCATACTCTGAATATGCTGATTGATTTTCAGGATGTTTTAAGGACGACTCAGACGATACATCAGCTTCCGTCAACGGAACGTCACCGTTCCGTCAGGATAAGTTACTTGCAGTTAAATGGAGGCATTCACACACAACAGCAACGGCATGGAACGTTTTGACGTACGGCACGTGTGAACGGTCGCAAGAGAAACGTAAACGGTGACGTTCCGTTGACGTTGACGGAAGCTGAGGTATCGTCTGAATCGCGCTTTAGGGTGTGGTGTGGGAAAACTGCTTTTTTGTTTTCGTTAAAGCCAGATTGGTTTTTGTTTAAAGAAAAACTGTGGTTCAGCATCGAATCGTACAGTTTGAGGTAGTTAAGTAATATTATTGATATTTTCAAAAAAAAAGTTTAAAGACGGTCAAACGTAAGTTTGTTCTCTAGTGGCGTAAACCAGCCTTAGTTGAAACGAGTGTTTATTTTTCGGGTATCAACTCGTTCTCGTAAATATGTGCAAATGCAATGGTACCTGCGATGTTCACACGATATTTTGCGATGTACAGTTTGTATGGGTTTGGGTGCACTTTGCTTATGAGTTAGTGCGCAGGTGTGCTTGCGGTTGGCAGAGACCGGAATAAATAAAGCGAAAGCGGTGACACAATTCACTTATGGGATTTTCGATTGATGTACACTGTTGCAGTGGAGTGCACTGGTTTTGCACTTTCTAGCAGAAGTGTCAATGGAACGTACCCAGTTTTCTTCACTTCTGCTAGAAAGTGCAAAAATGGTGCAGTTCCAGTGCACTCCACTACACGGTGTCAATCAATCGAAAATCCTATTAGTAGAAATCAGAACAAATCAAGCTTCTTTTTCGTGCATTACCAGGATATTAGGAGAGTCAGTTAAAAACCAAGAATAAACTGGGTCCTATGAAACTAGGACGTCTGTAATTACGATTTACACGATACGTCAGGCTTCCGTCCCCGGTACAGCACGTCAACGGAACGTTAAAATTAGTTGTATGCAATTGAATATCAATAGAGAAGTGATAGAATTTCAATAATTCGAATTTTTGCATCTAGAAACGCATTCAACCTATCCCACTTGCCCTGAAGACGCCGTGCCGTTCATATTCTGTTCCGTTGACGGAAGCTGATGTATCGTTTGAATCGGACTTTAACCTCTACTGACTCTAATCACAGCGTTAGAATTGACCTGCACTGCCGCTATCCGCAAAAATGTCCCACGTGCTATGAGATTCCCTAAAAACATGGGAAAATTATGCGTAGAGCAGCAGTGCAGTACCCATAGGAAATGACCGTCGTCACCAACACCGTTTTGTTTTACCAGAAATTGGCTCTGAGGAATTTCTTGCATTGGATTTGCGCTTCAGAACAGAGTTTAAAAAACCGAAATGTTCCTGCGAGTCTAACACTTCTACTCGAACTCACAAAACCAGAACACGAAACCGCCCCGATTACATATACTAATGTGGAATTCCTAAGATATTTGAAAGGTAAATCGGTCACTTGTAACACAGCTGAGAGATTGCGATGAATCATACGAACGGCATTTTCCATTTGTTACAAGAGCAGCGTACATGAATCAATATTTTTACTATTCGTAGATGCGCCGTGGATCAAATTGTGATTTCAAGATGCAATCCGGATCGTGTGATTGGTTTGTAAACATTTCATAACCTAAACAATTTTAGCGGCGCTTGATTCCGCATCAACACGCAATAAGCGAATGGCAATTAGGAAAACATTAAATAAATAGGCTGTGTATCCGTGTCCATGATAATTTAGATTTTTTCGGATTTTCCAAAGATTTGTTAAAACTGAGGTCCAAAAAAAGCCAACAAACAAAATTTGACAGCAAGAGATTAGCGGCATTTATACGTTCAATATTTTTATCAATACACGGTATTGACGATACTGTGTCAGTCTCATTTGAAATACACTTCATCAATCCAATTTTTCTCATTGCATTGTCAATAATGTCTAGTATTGACCAAATTATGAATTCACTCGTTTTGTTTACAGTCAAAATGAATATTGTATCGCGATTCACCACTTCATTTACAGTGTTGCCGATAAATTTATGAGAAATATATCAAACAGTGCTGCCGAAGTACAAATTTGGTATCCCACCATTCTTGATTTGGTGAAAAAAATATTCAACATTCTTGCAATTTTCAATTTTTGAAAAATCGTAAAAAAATCAGGCAAGGTTTTAAAAATCTCTTTTTAGCAGATTTGGTTTTAGAAATGTGAACTCTTTAAATAAAAAATAAAAAATAGGGGTTAGGTCTGACAAAAAAGGTCTATTGCGTTTATAAAATTTAAAATTAATTTTTTTCTGCGTTTTGACAGATGAAATTAAAACATCATTCTGTGCAAACTATCCAAATGACACTTATCGTCACTATGGAACCATTGAAATTTTATTTATCTCCTTACTAGTGGTGATCAAACAGCTTTTTCTTCTCATACTTCAATTTCCTATGTCTTTCCACCAGGGGACTATCGAACAAATCTTTCCTGTTGGCAAATATTTTTCTTCCTCTTTTTGTTAATTTAACTTTCCAAGTTGAATTATTGCTCTTTCATCGAAAATCAAGATTTTATAAACACGCCCTTTCACAAGAAAATTTTGTATTCGAAAATCTGTTTTTGGAAATGGGTTTTCAAATGGTAAATGAGTCTCATTCGCCTTACGAGAAAATCAAACTGCCCTTCTGTTTGCTGGAATTCAAATTCATCTACATTTTGAATATTACCTTTTTTAAGCAACATCTTCGCTGAGGAGCATTCAAACAAAACTTAACTTCCATATCATCGCAAAATCAAACAATTTAGCTTTCATCCTCTTTAGTTATACTCTTATTTGGTCGTCATTCAAGAAATTTTCCTTCATTCTTCCGTCTGTGAATATCGCCCGTTCACTGAGAACTAACCAAATAAACACCCCTTCGTCAGCCAACTTTATTTGTTAAAATTACCATACCATACCATCGCCCTTCTGTCGAGGAGCTTTCACACAATACTAAACTGCCCTTCTGTCAACAAGCATTTTGATTTTGTTTTTTTTTTTTTTCAACTTAGCTTCCTTCGAGAAGCTTTTATATAACGCTTCGCTGCCCTTCCGTCAGCAAGCATTTTTTTTTATTTTTTTTTTTCAACTTAGCTCTCTCCCTTCCGTCGAGAAGCTTTTCTATAACGCTACGCTGCCTTTCCTTCAGCAAGCATTTTCATTTTTTTTTCATCATAGCTCTCGCCCTTCGTTGAACAGCTTTCATACAATGCTAAACTGCCCTTCCGTCAGCAAGCATTTTCATTTTATTTATTTTTTTCAACTTAGCTCTCGCCCTTCCGTCGAGAAGCTTTTCTATAACGCTACGCTGCTCTTCCGTCAGCAAGCATTTTCATTTTTTTCAACTTTGCTCTCGCCTTCCGTCGAGAAGCTTTTATATAACGCTACGCTGCCCTTCCGTCAGCAAGCGTTTTCATTCGTCTTCTACTTCGCCCTTCCGTCAAGGAGAAGTTATTGTGATATAATGTCACTCATGAACCAGAAACACGCACTTATTTTCGGAAAAAAATCTTACCTAATGGGAGCAACTACGCCATTGTCGTGAATTTCGGGAGTTAAATTTATGCCTTCTATCCGCGGGAAACTTGGACGAGTGAATGAAGAACGACTCTGAAATTCTTTCGCTCATCGGACAGTCCTACACACATACATGGGTAAGTCATAATACCGATCCCAACTTCGGGCGCCAGCAACCATTTCCTCTCATCAGAATATTGCTCTCGCTATGCCTACCACGATTCTTATAGGCACATATGCACGCGCCGGTAGGAAGGCGAGCGTGTGTATCATTTCCTCGAAAGCAACCTGCGGATATTTTCGTGCCCGTTCGTTTAATATAATTCTTTAACGCATACATACACTCGCTGGTACGAAAGCGAGCGGCGATGTATTCGAAACCTTGCACGTATTAGTCTCATTCGCTTCAGTCACATTCTCTGTTCTCAGAGAGAGATTTCTTTAATCAAAGAATATGGTTACAGCACAAACACAAATATAGAGGAGAACTTCACCAAGCTTGACGTTAAATATAATTGCACCAACCCTTAATGCTTTTCGGTTTCACTCGTATATCTAGTGTATTACCGCCTCAGATTTTTGGAATTTGGTCTTTGAAATATGAAAATTGGACTATTTCTGAGTAAAATGGATTGAGTTAGAAATGAATAATCATTTAATGTATTTAATTTTTATATTGAGCCACTTCACTTGCTGGACCCTGTATCTGTACGTCACTACTAAACTGGCCACTTGATTCATTACCGATTTTTTGATAAAATAAAATATATTGATAAAATTAAATATTCTCGACAATTTCGAGCAGTTTTTCGTGCACTATGCATTACCGCCTCAGATTTTAGAATATTTGTTATGTCTTTACTTACACCTCACGCGGCACCTGCTAGGCGTGCGAACGCTAATTAACTTATTACGACTGACCTCTTCCAATCTGACGCAAAAGACTTTTATCGTTTCGTCTGTGTAGACTTCTCTCTGAGAGAGTCTCAGACCTAAACAAAACATTATTTCCTCGCTCGCGAGAGTAAAGTCCCCGGTGAATGAATCAGTAGTTCATTATGATTCATACGCGGAAGCCTTTGTTTTCTACAACGGCGTCGCCGCTGTGGCTAACGACAACAATTTATGTTTAATTAAACAAAACGTTTATCGCGGTTTCGTAAGCATATGGCTTGGAAAGCGCGATTGCATCAGAATATCAGCTTAGCTTAAGGCTATAGCTGATGAAGTAACCTACTTCCGCGTTGCATCACGTGGAATTTGCCAGGGTTGATGCTGGCCGAAAATTATGGGCGCTGCATGCCCCCTTACTTACTGAGCTTGATGTTGCCTCGGAGAGACGCATCATCAAGACGATTGCGCTGGTTATATGAAAAATTTGTGTCAAAAGTCTTTTGTGTCCTACCTCCTAAGATTGCCATTACAAAATTATGTTTTTTATCACTATTAGCAAAAAAAAGGAGAATATTTACCGTTTTCTTGTCAATGACTTTTCATTTTTTTTCTTTTAACATTCTAACCTTACGATGCTCCTAGTGTGCACCCTTCTGTCCTTCTCGCGGCTCGTCCAATGCTTATACCGGTGTTTTCACCAGTGTGCTGCCTGGCTGCTTCCTCTCGGGTCGATAATGGTTTTCGGGACTTTGATCTCGGGGCACCTCCTCTGGTCCTGCACCCTCCTAGTGGTATACTGTCTTCATGTTTCGTTTATATTCGCACCAGTCAGAGTTTGGTGTTTCTGACTATGCCTTCCATTCGCCTTGCTTCGGGATGCCCAACCACCAGTGTCTAACATGACGGTGGCTGTCTTTCGGCGCAAAGTCGGTTTTGGTAATTCCGACTGCGTATAGTGCCTCATTATTGGAGCGGCTGACTGGGCTTTTGATTTTCTCCAGTCGTGTCTTCGTTGGGTAATTCACCGCAGTCGGACGTTATGGTAGTTCCGACTGGGGCAATATATATGTGTTGGCCAAGCATCAGCCGAATTGTAGTGTGTCGACTGTGCGGCATACTTCTTGTTCTTGTATCATCGGTCAGAGTGTAATGTTCCGACCGAAGTACTTTGTAGTTAATTATATGACCGTAGTCGGGTTGTGATGTCCCGGCTGTGGCCTTTTTGCTCGTGTTTTGGAGTGAGCCGGGTATTGGCTGTACCGACTTCACTCCCTACGTCTTCTTCTTACTTCCAGTAGCGTATACTCATTTCATGCCGGTTTGGCTTTCCGTTTCTTGTTCTTGTTGTCTTCTGTGGCGCCCCTCAATCGTTCCCGTCACCACTTTCGACTGGTTCCATCCTTAACGAACGCGTTGGGTAGTCTAACAAAGCTACCTTAATCCATCCTTGTCGAACGCGGTGGGTAGTGCTCGTGACTACCTTCTCCACAGGGCACACACTTCTCTGGACTTCTGCTTCCACTTTATACAAAATCTCCTATGTTTAATAGTTATTATTATTTTTGTCAATATACGTTATTTGCTTATTTGTTGTACGGTTTTGATAATTTGACGGCTATAGATTATTATTGTATTAAAAATATGAACAAACTAAATTTTTTTGACATTAAAAATGTCTTACTCCACTATCTGGGGCTAGGTGTCATTCTAAAATCTAAACTATCTCCCATGTAACGAAACTATGTAAGGTTTGCACGCTTATAACTCCGATATTACTAGATGGATTTTAATCATTCATACACCAACCGATTCAGAAACACCTAACTTAAATATTGGTAATAATTTAATATCTCCCCAATAAAAGTAGACTTTTGGAAATTGGTAAAATTAAAAAGTTCACGAAAAACGGGAAAATTACCATTCGTGAGGCAGATTTCTCAGACACAGCCGTCAAAAGAGGGCAGCTTAGTGACTCAATGAAAGGCGAAAAGTCATAAATAGAAGCGACGCATGTCCGTTTAAATCAGTTGTTGCTCTTGTCTCATACGAACAACATCGTCTCCGGGCGATGCAATAAGCGCTATCGATTTTCGGCAACGTTGGCATTTGCACACACTCGCACCTATGTGACTAAACCATATACGGTTAGTTTATAAATAGAGGTGACGCGTACCCGTTTGAATCAGTTTTTGTTCTTATGTCGAACGGGTAAGATGCATTTTCGGCAGCGGTGGCCGTGTGCGGATTTTTCGGGTACCAGCACGGTGTCACAGAATGATTTGCAAAGTGGGAGGGCGGGGTGGTTTGGATTTAATTCAATACGGTGTGTGCTGCTTAAGAGTGTTGCGTTTGAAAAAAATATATTTATTTTTATGCATGCGTGTGCGTTGTAACTTGTTAATACATGTTTACGGCGCTTTGTAGCTGCGTAGGGTAAAGAGCCTATTGGTTTTCATGTTTCATTTTTCGGTTATATGTTTTTTATCAGTAAGGCATCTGACAATGTGCTTCTGTAGTTATTGCACTGTTCAGCAGCATAGTATTTTATATAGGAGGGTACACTCAGGTTTCTTTACGCGGATTTTGAAATTTACGCGGTTTTCATTTACACGGCCTGTATCCCCTGCGTGAAAAGTCTGAGTGTAATTGCATCGGAACAATCACATTCCCAGCAGAACTTTTTGTTTTCTAATTTCAAACACTTTTGTTTCGTACTGCACACAACGGAAAATTTTAAAACAGAACTTACCGTCCCAGCAGCAGTTGAAGCGGGTGTTCTTTGTCGATTCAAATTCAAGCCATGTCTTAAGCGTTACTGGACTTAAAATTGTTTTCCCAGTTTATCCAGTCAGAATATCTGTCCTACCCTATGTATTTAAAACACAGTTCTAAATGCGTTCACACTACAGAGTTAAACACGTTATAATAATTAGCAACAAGAAATATGTCATCAAGATAGCGTTAAAACACGTTTTAACTCATAGTGTGAACGTAGTATTAAAGTATACAACAAATAGAACGGTTGGGTATACTAATTTAAATTTTAAAATAAATCTGTTTTAAATTATGAAACACCGCTGTACTGAAGATATAATTATGTCAGTCCTATTACCACATAAAACACCTATATAACATAAAACGCTGCAGAATTGTTTTAAAAATACAATGTTTACACTACAGAGTTATAACACGTTTTAATAATTAGCAACAAGAAAAATGCCACCAAGATAGCATAAAAACCCGTTTTGACTGGTAGTGCGAACGTTGCATAACAATGTAATTTATCAAATAATTTCATTTTTCCACCACTAATCGATCAAGAAATACTTAAACTTAAGATTGTTTATTTAAGTTCATTAGTACATTATTGAAAATTTAAATGGAAAATGAAATTTCATATTTCATGGAGAATCTGTATATTTCCGTTGGCGGGCGTGGGCTTCCTCATCACAGCTCTCAATATGGAACTTTTCTTTTGACTATATTTTCTGGACAGACCAGCCTATTTTTACTAGATGGATCAGCCAAATAATTCCAATTGCCTAGTGAGATACTTGATTGATTATTAGATTACCGTTAAAAGATCTTCAATAAATTATGTTTTGATGGGGAGGATATATAGCAAATTGTAACATATGAAAACAGGCGAGTGAACAAAAACGTGAGTCGATATGTGTGATAGATAAAATTCATTTGCACGCTCTTGAAAAAAGCTACATTTTTAATGTCACCGTGGTCGTTTATTAATAGTTTTCAGACTCCGGCATGTTTGCCGTTTTCCGTAAAAATATTTCCCTTCTGGGCGTTTTACTCGCCATTACTATTCATCTGCCTTTCATTATGTGTATTTATGTTTTAATCAGTACCTTAGACGGATTCATGCTACGCCTCTTTGGTAAAATGTAATCTTCTGAGTGTGTTCGCTACACGTCTTTTTACAAATTGTTTAATAAAAATTTTCTATTCCCACTTTCACGTTTTTCGTGACGCTTTCATCACCTATATGTTATAGTGTCCATTAACACTTTTCTTTAATTATGAAACTTTCCTCCTTGTTTTCCCCGCTAAGATCTCCAAATGATTATTCCCTTCGTCTTTGTCTCGTATTCGTATTCCTGTTCTTCACCCTTTTCGCCCTTACTTGATTCGGTCTCGTTTGTCAACCTTTTCGTCCTATCTAACATTTAATTTCACCCTTCATTCATTTATCATTCATCCTGGCGTCAGTTTCCTTGTGTATCATACACCCTTTTCATTCCAGGGGTCTGACTTCCCCTTGCTCATTCATTCTTGTGTTCCCATCTCGATACTTCGGCATTGTTAACTCCGGAGTTTCAAATCGTAGTATAGCTTACACGATCCGATTCAGAAAATACGTGAGACCCCCCTATAATTTTGGCTCTAGCTACGGTCCTTTGACTCTGGCTTTTGGCTCTACTTTTATTTTGGCTCTGGTTCACTGACTCAGGCCTTCTTATATGTTTCTTTCTATAACATTGTGATCGGCTCAGGTCCTTTGACTCTGGCCCTTCTGTATTTTCCCTTTTGTTTGGTTCAGGCTTCTCGAACTCTGACCATCTTGTGTTCGACTTTATTATCACTGTTTTGCAACCTTCCTTCTGATTGCACATTTTTCCATGTATTCAATTTTATACTTGTATTTGACGCTGCAATATTTATTTTAACCCATATTTTATACGACAGTCTTCTTGACTCGTAAATAATAAAAAAAATTCCCACTTTCTGGCTTTATATTTTCTACCATTTTAAATTGCTTTTTATCGACAGATAGGGTGATGTGCCTATTATGGCAGTAGAGCCTATTGTGACCCTATTTCGTACCCCTTGGTTTCGAACCAAGCATATGAGATAATGACAATATCGATTTGGCTAAAACAGGTGTGCAAAAAAAGCTCAAGTTAATTTCTTTATTTGTTGTGCACATACGTATTCAGAACTATCCACTAAATCCAACTTTTAATTAAAACAAAATCTCCTTATTGAAATATTTGCTGATCCGCCTCACTCGCGTAGTGAACCGAAACAGGACGCAACGGCGCTTAGCAAAATAAACACTTTTGAGCCAGCATTTACCGCCTCATATCTCGTTATTCCGGCACAAATATATTAAATATTGCACTGATACATACCTTTATTTTAGCTGGAGAACCTTTTTACGATTATTTCACTTTAAAAGCACTCGTCAAACACTAGAATAGGCCTAGTGTTATAATAGGATAAAACTAAATACGGGGGTTCCTATTATTGGCATGTTTTGCTGATACACTACCACAATCAAAACCAACTTTTTGCATCCATCATACAGAAAAGAATCACCAGTGCGGCCAAACCAAAACATGAACTTGAAAACATAATGTTATGCAATTTCAGGTATAAGTAATCAATTATTTCAAGTTATTCAACTAATTGTTGATCGCAGATATTTTATTTTCATCTGCACATACAATTTGGATCGGGAGGAAGTAATGTGTGATGTGAACTTTATATTCCAGTTGTTAACTTTCGCATGGTTATTTCCTGCATGCGCAGTTCTGGGCGCTCTTCTACTAACAGCTGATGAGTTTCTTTCGTGTGCGTAATGTTTACGTTTGTTTTGATCGGCTGAAAAAAGCAGAATAATTCGTTTTACAAATCACGCGTTGGCGTCCATGATCTGGATACCTAGTTAGAATCGACGCAAATGAAATATGAGGCATTGCGTTTCAACTAGATTGTTTTTCGATGAGGTGGAAATCGGCACACCCATGAGGCGATAATTGGAACGTTCAGGTGGGAATAGATGCACAGAATAGAACATTTATTTTCATTTATGCTGAAAATTGAGACAATTCTGCCAAATAAGCATTATACAGATGTTTAAGAAACAGTACATTGATACTTTATTCTGAAAAAGGTTATAGGTAATATGGCTTCTTTTTAAGTTGTTCAAAAAATAGTGCGACCCTCTGCATAATGGTGCCAAAATAGGCTCATCACCCTACTGCTTATTTTATTTTAAACATTTGATATTTTTTTTTACGTAAACCCTTTTTTTAAATTAAACATTATGTCCTCGTATTATACTCTGCCCTCCATTTTGCATTCCGTTCTTTATTTGTTATTCGTTGTGTTGTTCGTATACATATTTATTCTTTGTTCCTATTTCAGTATACACAATGCTGACTAGTATATACATATTGATTTAATAGCTACTTGTGTTTATATGTAGAATAGTTTAATAAGGTGAATATGTACATATGTATTTACAACTATGTACATTTTTTTTTATTAGAACTCAGTCCATATACCTTTTTAATCGGTTGACATGTACTTTCTCGAGTCTATTTCCGTTTTTAATTACGGCTGTTTGCTCACTTAGCAGTTCGACCACTTCGTATGGTCCTCTCCATAGATTTTGCAATTTCTGTCCTACACCTATAGGGTTGGCTTTAACTAACACCAATTCGCCCCACATGGGTTGCCATACGTTTGTGTTTTTATCGTATATTTCTTTTCTTTTTTGTTTCGATAAAATCAAATTTTCGCGTGCTTGAGTATGCATGCGCTTGAATGTAGACCGCATCTCGTTCACATAATCTTCATAATATACGCCATCACTGTCCCATTTGTATACTGAGTTCGGGATGTTAGCGCGTTGACCATATAGTAATTCGAATGGTGTGTAACCAGTCGATGAATTTAACGTTGTATTATATTCAAACGTGAAGAAAGGCAAGTGTTGATCCCAAGTTCTCGGATCCTTTCCAACGTACTGCCTTAGATAAATTTTTAATTCTCTATTGGACCTTTACACCAAATTACTTGTGATGATTTTCTTTATTTTTAAAATCTTACATACATTTTTCATTAAGGAACTTACAAAATTTGTTCCATTGTCTGTAACTAACTCCAAGGGAGTTCCAAATTTACAGATGTAGTTTTCTACAAAAGTTTGGGCAACCGTCGAACTTTCCTGGTTCTCCATCGGTGCTACTGTTAAAAATCTAGTTAGGTCGTCTTGCATGACTAGACCGTATTTATTTCCCCAATCTGATTCGGGTAATACTACAATATCCATGTACAATTTTTCGAAAGGTGCAATGGAAGTAGTTGTAATTTTCATCGGAATCTTGTTGGACCTACCAATTTTATTCTTTTGGCACGAGTCACATTGTTTGACGTAGTTTTCTACGTCTCTACGCATATTTTTCCACTCGAATAGTGGGCTTATACGTTTTAACATTTTTTTACTTCCGACATGTCCGGCCAGCGGAGAGTCATGAAACTCTTTAAGAACAGTTTCTCTCTCTTCTACTGGCACGTGCATTCGCTCTGTCTCTGGTGCATATAGAGTGAACACCTTATTGAATTTTCCTGCAATGAATCTTAAAATATTTGTTTCCGGTGTAGTTTGTATATTTCTGTAAGAAATAATTTGAATGTTCTTATCTCCTTTCATATGTTCGAGACAGTTCGCAAACGCGTCAACTAACCCTTCAAAAAATACTTTTGTGTCGGCTCTTGATCGGCTCGACCCGTTTAATATCATTCCCCATATTTTTCGGTTGGGTATCGCAAATACTCTACCGTTCAAATAATCTTTCAACCCATGAGGTAGGTCGACCAATTCGCTTAGCTCTTTATAGGCTGATTTACTGTTGACAATCACGAATGTGGCGTCTGTTTGGCTTTCTTCGATCTTGCTCTTCGAAAATTTTAATAATTTAAAATCAATACGTCCTTGGGCTAGATCATTCTGGAAGTCTTGATGTGAGATCAATCTTTCAACATCACTCTTCTCGTCCCATTCGAAATCGATATTCTCTAAACCATCCATGTGCGGATTCCACTCGGATATCTGTTTATTCTTGAAAAGACCAAATCTTCCCGTTTGATCCGTAATTTGTGTTGGGGTTTTGTTCTCTGCGTCTGTCCGCCTCGCAAGTTCTTTATCTTCTTGTTGCTGTTGCCGCTTTTGCTGTCGAGTAACTACAGCGACAGTGTGAGTAATTTCATCTATATCGGTTTCCGGATGAAGTCTTGATAAAAAATCGGCTACAACATTGTCCTTGCCTTGTTTGTAGCGAATATCCATTTCTAACCCTTGTAATTTTGGGCGAAGTCTAGTAAGAGTCGGGGAAGTCTCTTTTAAATGCCATATCGAGATCAATGGTCTATGATCCGTATAGACAATAAATTTTTGGTTATATATAAAATGTTTAAACCTGTTTACTGACCATACGATTGCAAGTAATTCTTTTTCTATCGTATGGTACCTTCTTTCTGCACCGACTAGACCTCTGCTCGCATAGGCTATGGGTCTATCGGTGGACTTTTCATTAGAGAGTACTGCACCAATGGCATACTCGCTTGCATCTGTTGTGATCACAAACGTATCGTTGTAGTTCGGTCTTACCAACAGAGTATCTGAAGTTAAAAAATCTTTCAATTCTTCGAATGCTTTCTGACATTCATTAGTCCAACTAAATTTTACATTTTTCTTTAGCAGATCGTTCAATGGTTTACGTTTTTCTGACGTTTGTGGTATGAATTTACCATAAAAATTAACCGTTCCTAAAAACGAACGGACTCCTTTGACTGTTTTTGGCACAGTCATTTCTTTGATGGCCTTTATATTATGTTCCATCGGCCGAATGCCTTCTGAATCAATTGCATGTCCGAGATATTTAATTTCGGTTCTTAAGATTTGGCATTTTCCTGCCTCAATTTTCAAATTGTGTCGGCGCATAGCTTTCAAATCTTTTATGAGGTTTTTATTGTGTTCCTCAATGGTCGACCCGTAAATGATAATATCGTCTAGGTAAACGATAGCTTTCACATTTTCAATTTCATATAATATTGTGTTCATCAACTTCTGAAATGTTGATGGACTATTTCTAAGGCCCATAGGCATTCTTGTGAATTCAAAATGCCCTTTTGGGGTGGAAAAGGCTGTTTCAGCCGCATCTTTTGGATTGATCGGGACTTGGTAAAATCCAAAGTTCAAGTCCAATGTTGAAAAATATTTTGATCCTCCGAGGTTGTCGAGTATTTCGTCGATCAGCGGAATTGGATATACGAATGGTTTCGTTACTAAATTCAATGCTCTAAAGTCGACCACGATTCTATACTTTTTATTTCCGTTTTCATCGTCCTTTTTAGGTACGCACAAACCGGTGCATTCCATGGACTTTTACTAGGCTTAATAATGCCCTGCTTCAAAATTTCCTCGATTTCTGCATTTATATGCTTTTTCGTTGCTTCGGGAAATCTATATTGCCTTTTATTTATCGGCACTTTTGACGTCGTCTCTATTTCATGGACCGCCGCGTCTGTAGTTGTTAGATGGTCTCCTTTTTGGTAGAACACATCACTATATTCAGCCATTATTGATTCCATGGCTTGGAAATTATATCTTTTTAAATGATTCAAATTAAGAATTTCTAATAATTTTTCAGTTCGTTCATTACCACGTAACTGATCGTACTTTTTATTTTCAACCAAACAATAGTCCTGGTTGTCATCCAAGTTTTCTGAAATTTGTTCTTCATAATAGGAATCCACGAAGCTCTCGTCGTTGGATTCATTCATGTAATTCTTTTTGTAGTAATTCTTATTTGTACCATAATCATTAAAAACTGTCCTATTTTCTGATCCGTATTCTGGGACCATACTAGTCATACACTTTCTTCTGTGAAGTGTATCAATTTGATTATTTAATTCTTCCATATTGTACTGAGACCCAGCATCAGTATAATTTATAATTGCCTCTGTCTAGCTTGCCTTCTCGGCTGTAATTTCGCATTTGCGCGACATATTTGAGGGCATATCATTATCTCTTACCATTTTATTTTGGTTTCCATTATTAATCGCGTCCCTTCCTTCGGGGGTCTTATTACGTTTTTCTTCGACGTATTTAGTTGGATTCTTTTCATCCGCGTTGTTCGGAATATTTTCCCCTCATAACGTAAAACTATCAGTATTTTGTATCTTATCTCCATTTGACTTTTTGTCGAACTCATTCGATTTACTGAGTGCGATGTAGTCCAAATGCTGGGAGATAAAAACTGTGTGTTCTTTTAAAAATTCTGCTCCAATAATTCCTGGAACACATAGGTCTTTTACCACATAAAACTTAATTTTATAATCGGAATTCCCAATTATGAAATTGGTCTCTACTGGAATCAGGAATCAGAATATATTGGCTCAAATGGCACGTTCCCCGTACATAGTCGGGGATTTGTGCCTTGCCGTGTGTTTTCATCATTTCCTGAGTGGAAGGAAAGGACAAGGAGGAGTGGGGAAGTAGAATTGGAAGGGTGGGAAAAATAACAGCACAAAACAAAAATAAACAACAGGTAAGTTAAACTCACAAGTAGTTCAACTTGCCTGCGAATAATCCTAAAGCTCTTTACCACATTGGATAAGAAACTTTAGTATGTCTCTGAGTTTCAGTCGACCAAACATGGTTTCGTCTATATAAGGACGGCTGAAGACTCGAAATCGCAATTGCGCTAGCGCTGGACAGTTGCATATCAGATGATATGAGGTTCCGTAGTCGGATTCACAAAGATCACATGAAAAAGACTCAGCGCGCTGAATAGTTGCCATGTGATAATTGAGTTTGCAGTGGCCGGTTAAAGCCCTGGTCAGCATGCCGCAGTGGAGCTTCGAAAAATGTAAGAGATTTTTCGAAACCACTGGGCATGGTTGTTCTAGAAACGCCTTTGTTTGGCGACACGTTTGTAGATTTCTCCAATAATTGCGGTGCTCGGACAAAGCCCAGGACCGTATTTTTTCCCTTATCCAACTTGTCGAAATTGGCAGGGCGGGCTCAGGACCAACGAAGTCAATCGCTGAACCTGCCCTGGCCAATTCGTCAGCCCATTCATTTCCAGTAATACCGCAATGTCCGGGCACCCAGACAAGGTAGATAGTGTTGACAATGCTTAGTTCTTCGATTTGGGTTCGGCACGCGATCACTAGCTTGGACCGGGATTTGTCTGAGCTAAGGGCCTTGATTGCAGCCTGACTATCGGAGCAGAAGTTTATAACTCTGCCGGACAAACTCAGTTGAAGGGCCGATTGCACCCCGCACATAATCGCAAAGATTTCTGCTTGGAATACAGTACAATATCTACCTAGTGAGTGAGATTGTTCCAATCTCATTTCACGACAGTAGACACCAGCACCAGCACGTCCCTCCATCAGAGAACCGTCAGTGTAACAGACTACTTGCGTTTGTTGTTGTCTTTCCATAAAGCCAGACAACCACTCCTCTCGAGAGGGAATCTTCACATGGAATGTCCTGTAAGGAAAACTACAAGTGAGTGTAATATCGCTGGGAGCAAGAATATCTTCACCCCATGTAACCATTTGTGACCACAATCGTATATGACTGGTAGCAAGATCAACATGATTACTGTTCCAAAGCCCAGTAACCTGCAGTCTGTATGCACATGATAGTGCTTCTTGTTTTAAGTGTATGTGTAATGGTTTGATATTTAGAAGTGCCTCAAGAGCAGCAGTCGGAGTCGTGGTGAAAGCACCAGTCAACGCCATGAGCGCCATTCTTTGCAGATGGTTTAGCTTTGACTGGACTGTCACCACCTCTCCCCTCTGCCACCACACAAGGCATCCGTATGACAGTATTGGACGTACAATTGTCGTGTAAATCCAATAGATGTATTTAGGTTTGAGACCCCAGGTCTTTCCAAAAGTTCGTCTGCACTGCCCGAAGGCCATGCACGCTTTCTTGACTCTGAACTCAATGTGAGCAGACCAATTCAGTTTGGAATCCAATATGACTCCAACGTATTTGACTTGATCCGCACACAGTAGCTCAGAATCAAAGAACTGCAAGGGACGAACCCCGGTTGTTATTCGCTTCTTCGTGAAAAGAACCATTGAAGTTTTGCTTGGGTTAACTGATAGTTTAACTTGTCGACACCACTGTTCGACAGCTCTTAATGCCTGTTGCATCAAGTCAAAGATTGTTCCGATGCAAAATCCAGTAATTAGTATTTGGTAATCGTCAGCAAACCCGTAGGTTGGAAATCCAAGCTCATTGAGTTTCTTCAACAAGCCGTCAGCTACTAAGTTCCATAACAAAGGTGACAGAACGCCGCCCTGAGGACAACCGCAAATACTCAACTTCCGTATCTCAGCCTGTCGCAGTGACGAGCAAAGCATGCGGTTACTAAGCATTGCGTTTATCCAACCTGAGATACATGCAGGTATCCCATGACCGCGCGTCGCTTCCAGAATAGACTGGAAGGACACATTGTCAAAAGCACCCTCAATATCTAGGAATACACCCAAGCTAGATTGCTTGAGCGAGAAGGCTTTCTCAATGTTGTAAACAACATCGTGAAGCAGAGTGATCGTGGATTTCCCACACTGATATGCATGTTGCATTTTGTGCAGTGGATATTCAACTAAACTAACGTTCCTGATGTGATGATCGATTATCCGTTCCAAAGCTTTCAGAAGAAAAGAACTTAAGCTGATTGGCCTAAAACTCTTGGCTTCTTCATAGCTTGAGCGACCCCCTTTGGGAATAAATCTAACAGATATTTCTCGCCATGCTTTCGGGATATACCCGGTAGCAAGACTGGAAAGCAAAATCTTTTTCAAGACATGTTTAAGAATATCAAATCCCTTTTGCAGTAGCACGGGAAGTATCCCATCTTTTCCGGGTGATTTGTATGGAGCAAAGCTGTCAACTGCCCACTTGACCGATTCAGTGGAAACCAATGTGCGTGCTAACGCCCACGAGTCCGAATCACCAGAATGAGATCTGTGAACGTTGATCAACTCCGGATCGATACAGCCTGGAAAGTGTGTGTCGAAGAGACAATTAAGAACATCTTTTTCGTCCGTCACATAAACACCATCTCTGGTTTTTAAGGAGTTCATCTGAAAATCATTCGATTTGGAGAGAATTTTATTTAATCTGCTAGCCTCGTTCAGACTAGAGACATTAGTGCATAGGCTTTGCCAGCCAGCCCGTTCTGCAGATCTAAGACATTTCTTATATGCACTACGAGCTGACCTGAAAGCCCTGGAGTCATCACGCTGACGCCGATTCCAAGCTCTTCTCATAACTTTCTTCATTCTTTCAAGCTCAGCCCTCCACCAAGGGGTTCCCCTAGTCGATTTAACAGTACGAAGTGGACAAGCTTCTTCGTAGGATGCTAATATGAATGAGTTTGTCGTATCCACGACGTCATCTAAGTCGTCTAGTTGACTAATTGTTGGAAAATATCCATGAAATTTAGTCGCCAAGTTTTCCAAAAAGAGGTCCCAGTTTGTAGATTTAGGATTACGATAGGTCACCACATTGAAGGTGACATCAAAATGCTCGAAAAATATATATTTATGATCGGATAGAGACGGTTCAGTTTCATTTGGAACCTGCCAATTTCCCAGTTCATGCAAAATTCTATCAGAGCAAAGTGTTATGTCTAACACCTCCTCCCTCCCAGACCTCGCAAAAGTTGGTCGGTTTCCCACATTCAGAATATGGAGATTTGTACTACTTATGTACTCCATCAGTTCAGAGCCTCTCAGATTGATGTCTGAGCTGCCCCAAATGATGTGATGAGCATTCGCATCACTGCCGATAATGAGCGGAAGCCCATTTCTGCTACAATATGATACAACGCTTTTGAAATCATCAGAAGGAGATGATTCGTTATGCGGTAGGTATGCTGAACAATATATATTTTTTTTGTCTACGTTTTCGACAGTCAATGTAACTGTGACAACACAGATATCGCGAGTTGTGAGCTCCGATATGAGACACGCGTCAATAGCCTTATTTGCAAGAATGCAAGCACGAGGCATTTCACGTGGGTTAGTCATGCCTGTCTTGTTGTAAGCAATGAAGGCAGTGTTAAGTAACTTTCCAAAATAGAAGTTTCCTTTATGGAAATACGGTTCTTGAACCAATGCTATGGAAGCTTTACCTTCCTGCATGAGTCGAGATAAATTCATAGTTGCTGTACGTTTATGTTGGAGATTGACTTGTGCTATTCTAACCATTTTTGATTAGAGAACTGTACATTTCATCTCCAACACAAATTGCACAACAACTAGAGGACACCAAGCGAGTTGGGATGTTAACGCATTTAGCGAGCCATATCAGGTTTAAATGGGACATGATCATTTGATTCCCACGATTTGCGAAGAAAATAATGGTCCACTGTGTCAGAGATTCGCATAACACAGCAAGGGCAAAACCCAAAATGCTCCGTGCGCGACTGGCATATTTTAGACCCTCCAATCATTAAGTCCTCGGCACGGAACTACACCTTGACTTAGGGTCTCCTACTTTCAGTCGCCTCCTACGACATGGCAGCAGGACTCCAGTGGCTCAATTCTAGGCCGGATACCACACGGCCTCTGGGCAGGTTCATCTGTACACATCGAAATTTGATAATCGAAACTCAACAAAACTTCACCGAAGTACCATCAGCCGAGAGTCTCTGCAAACCCCCAGCCAACAAAAATTCGGCAAAATTAAGTGGATCATCGGTGAAAAAAATCGGTGTGTAGAGTGAACGTTCCGCTGCGTAATGCAGCATACTGGGGAGTTCGCCCGACTTTTCCCAGGCTCCGTTCGCCATTGAGAATGTTTTAAACCCCCTCAACAATTTTACCCATAGCACGGGTCGCATGACACTATGGAATTGGGGTTCCCTGTTTGGTAGATTTTTACCACTGAAACAGGTAGTCCGTAGTGTTATTCTTAGCCGGTTGAAACAACCACTACCGACACTACACGGCTTATCTAGGCTGTTCGGTGAAAGAAGCTGACATTGAAGAACAGCTTCCATATTTAGATGGGCGAACAGCCGCAGAAGGAAGGAAGGAAGGAAGGATAACGGGAGGAGAGGGATTTGGGCTAAGCGCTTATTTAAAGGCGGCGCTGACTCGCCTTGTCAGGGCTGCTTTAGGGCATGTGGTATTTAGGCCTAGGACGTATAGGGCCCACTACCTCGTCCTACCACACCCGCAGTCAGCCCCCGCTGCTGGTTCGGGTCGCGAATCACAACTAGTTGCTATCGCGATTAAGCATTATCCACCACCTATGACCCGCCCGGTTGCTTGCAGCTCAGCTTCCCACGTAGCGTTCCTCCACCACCACGGGGCCCGATAATTCCAATAATTCCTGGAACACATAGGTCTTTTACCACATAAAACTTAATTTTATAATCGGAATTCCCAATTATGAAATTGGTCTCTACTGACCCAATGGTTTCTGTCTGTGTCAGATTAAAACCGGTAATATTTACTTTATCTCTATAACTGATGAGTCTAGCTCCAATTTTCGAGAGCGTGTCCCATCTTATTACATTAAGGAATGCTCCTGTATCAAGCATATACTTAACTTTAGTATCTGGCCTTGCAACTGAGGCGATATTTACTAGTAACTGATTGTTCCTAGTACATTCTATATTCAATTTTCCATATTGAGAAGTATCTCTTCCCAATTTATTATTGCCGTTATCTGGCCTTGTCTTGGGCCTTTCGTGGCCATTGTATCTTTCGGCAGGCAACTGCCTGTTAGTATTTGCACCCTGTCTGGTTGCGTAATAATTCCGTAAATTTGTATTTATGCTTCTTTCATTCGTGAAGCAATTTACGCCCAATTGGCTATTTTGGTCTTGGTAGTGACCTATGTTAGAATCATAATCTTGCCTTCGGGGCTTCTGATTCTGTTTAAAATTTTTAGTTCTTGTATTTTGATCAAAATCTGACCAGTAAGTTTCCGCATAATTCTGCGGTGAATATTTGAAATTACTTTCGCCTATTTCTGGCCGATAATTTCTTTCAGGTAGCTCATAATCTCTACCTTCATCTATATATTCAATTGGATTTCCGATATATCTTTTCGGTGTCCAACATTGTTGCGTAACAGTACGCGTACGCGATATTTCTAACAATTCCAGCCTGATTTCTATCTCTTTCAGACACTGGTTTTCAATATCTACTTTCTCTAAGTAGTCCAGTAATTGCACTAGTGGCATCCCGCTGTGTCCACGGCAAATAATTTTAACTCTTCATTTCGCAGACCCGCGATAAAATGTAATCTAAGGCTAATAATCATTGGCATATCCTTGATGCCAGTCCCTTCATTATAAACATCAATTTGATCTTTTATTATTTCAGCCCGTATTTTATACTCTTTAAACGATTCGTTCGGACTTTGTCGAAGGGTCTCAATTTTTGAAATTACCTTTTTCTATCCGTTCTCGTTTACTAAATTTCTTTATTAAATTTTGTTTTAATTCTGGCCAAGTATCGGCTTTAATTTTCAATATTTGGGCTGCTGCATTCTTTCTTAATTTTAAGAGTACCACGTAGATCAACTCATCTCGTGACACTCCCTGGGGTATTTGCTTTTCAAAGTGTTCTATATGGTAGATGAATGCATCTAGCTCATCGGTAGATCCATCAAATTCTGGAATGCATTGAATTGCTTCCGTCTTCGGAAACTCGTAATCCATCTTTTCAAAATAGAATAAATATTTAATATGGTTGCTAGCTATTACTAAGTATAATTGGAATATTAACTGGATTAAATCCTTTTATTATTATATTTTTATATTTATTGAAATATTTTCGTTCCACAGCACACTCTGCTGCCATGCGATTTTTAATAAATTTTTCAATATTATTAATTTATCCATTTTTCAATAATAGTGTATTCTTTTATTATTAATTTTAATTGTCCCAAATAATAAATTATAGTGGTATCAAAACTTTATTGACTTCTAACAATCAATGAAAAACGAACCACCCTAATCCTGCTCACAGCGATATATTTCCAACGCATTATAGCCGATTCAATTATATTTTAAATTTCCTATGAAGTGTTTTCTAACAACTAAGTATAATTGGAATATTAACTGGATTAAATCCTTTTATTATTATATTTTTATATTTATTGAAATATTTTCGTTCCACAGCACACTCTGCTGCCATGCGATTTTTAATAAATTTTTCAATATTATTAATTTATCCATTTTTCAATAATAGTGTATTCTTTTATTATTAATTTTAATTGTCCCAAATAATAAATTATAGTGGTATCAAAACTTTATTGACTTCTAACAATCAATGAAAAACGAACCACCCTAATCCTGCTCACAGCGATATATTTCCAACGCATTATAGCCGATTCAATTATATTTTAAATTTCCTATGAAGTGTTTTCTAACAAAACCTTATAACAAATATTTTGCTAATCATAATTAAGCCACCCTGATGTTCTAACGTAAGCTTGACTATGGTCAAGGCTGGCTAAATAAACTACATCATAGCTGCACGTGATTCATAAAGTAATAAGTCACCTTGCGCAAAGCAACGGGTGACATAATATAGTCAGCATATAACAGTGTTTTTACCCACAGGTAAACACCGTATTCCAATGACCTACATGGTTTTAAGTTATTATTTTCGCGGTCAAGTTATTGAAACCTGACCTTCAATTTTCGACGCTTGCATTTGCTCGAACCTGACATTTAATTCGTTCTTCCCACTGTTTTGCGCTATGTAGTTCGTTCTGCCGTTGTTTATTCAAACAGCTGTGCTGCATAGCGGAGCGAAGAAAAAAAAATGCTGTCCCAAAATTTTGTTCATGTGCGGGTCAATTGTGTTTGTTTTTAATTTTTTTGTTTCTTTTTATGGCAACCTATAGCATTTCGCAGTCGTGCTTTTTATGAAGCTTGCTCTCTTGGTAGGAGACTGGTAAGAATCGCTCGAAAGTGTTAAAAAAAACAGCTGCAATGCAACTTTGGAATGTGAACTGTACCTAGCAGTACCCAGATTGGGATCAAATCTATAATGATAATGTGAAACTCAGTCGAAGCTCGTACGCTTCTGTTTATTTATTAATTTGATAAAAGCAAACACAAACACATATCGTGCTGTGTGCTTTCCCATTTTTAAATTGATTCGTCAGAGGCTTGTTCTGAGCGATACTAACAATGTATGTTTCCGTGGTATTGGGTGATGATTAATTCTTATTAATTTTCGAACTTTCTGTGTTTTCGAATGACCGACTTAGTACCCTCCGGCTTTATGCCAGGAGGTCGGGTTGCATAATATGCTTTTTTTTTGCGCGAGACGGTTTTCATATTGAATGAAACGTTGGACAGCTACTTTTGCGTGTCACTTACAATGTGCTGCTCCGGGTCATGATACCCTGGTAGCGCTTACAGTGGATCTTTAACCAGTGATCCTTATATCCTTAAGGATGGCTGGTATTAACAAAACAAACCGACCTGATAGCTTGGACTCGCCATTTCTATCGGTCTGTTAGTGTTAGTATAGAAAATTTGTCATCGAGTTAGTGATTATTTGCTTGAATAATTACTTTAAACCCCGTATAGCACCCCTATCCTATTTGTATTGAACTGACACAAGTCAACATCTCGGCGGGCGCACAATTCATGAGCCCCACTGACAGTTCAAATTGTTCCGCTTGTCTCGCTCAAAGCCCGATTTTTTTGCTAGCCAGATTCCGAGTGGTATGACTCAATTTTATTAGATATTTGGTAAAAAGCGAGAATATTGGATACACACCTAGAAAAAATAGTGCAAATTTACGTCTCCTGACCCTGACATATACGAGCATCAAAAATGACTTAGTCCCACGTTTGATTCCAATTTTACATGACGCTTAACTTCGTAAATCATGTAATTCTACTCCACATACAGCGTTTGTTCTGAATGGTAGGAAGTGTAACCCTATGTCATTGCGCATGTAAAGCATATGTTTCATGCAAAATTAAACGGAACACGGCAATGTTCCATCATTTCGGTTCACTTACCTGAATCGCATTGTTGCTCTGCCCGTTCTTGCCGAGATGATGTAGACCACTATTTCTACAGCACATGGAGCGCCGCTAGTTCCACAGCTCAACTTTACGTGATGCCAAATCTGTTGGAAACACTTTCCAAACTCTTATCAAGCGCAAAACGATGTATTTGTGTGGGACCGTTGACGCACTCTGTCAAAGTTTTGCGAACAAAGAAACTTGCACTGAATCGATTAGATCTGCTGAGTGTTTGCCTTTTTCCACATTTAAGCTATCGCATTTTTCGTGGTTTGCGATTTTTTCTTCAGTTTTCAACATCAATATTACGCAGACGATTTACGTATTTTTTTCATCACATTCAATATTAACAGGATCAGAAATCGTCGAATTTCTGCTTTTCTCGAATCTAGTCGAGGTGACTACACTTATGGTTAAGGTTTCCTCGCGACGGGACTTATTTCAGGCATTAAAACTGGTTACCAATAACAAGCAAACTTTCTAAGATATATCCAAATCCACAATTTTCACTCACTGCCTACTCTGTCTCCACTACAACTGGACGAGGGAAGCCTCGCGGGCCGTTTTTGGCGTTTCCTACCCTTTCATTTTTGCGGATTTAAGTTTCCGCTGTCACCAGATGTATTACCGCCTCAGATTTTTGGAATTTGGTCTTTGAAATATGAAAATTGGACTATTTCTGAGTAAAATGGATTGAGTTAGAAATGAATAATCATTTAATGTATTTAATTTTTATATTGAGCCACTTCACTTGCTGAACCCTGTATCTGTACGTCACTACTAAACTGGCCACTTGATTCATTACCGATTTTTTGATAAAATAAAATATATTGATAAAATTAAATATTCTCGACAATTTCGAGCAGTTTTTCGTGCACTATGCATTACCGCCTCAGATTTTAGAATATTTGTTATGTCTTTACTTACACCTCACGCGGGTGTGCTAGGCGTGCGAACGCTAATTAACTTATTACGACTGACCTCTTCCAATCTGACGCAAAAGACTTTTATCGTTTCGTCTGTGTAGACTTCTCTCTGAGAGAGTCTCAGACCTAAACAAAACATTATTTCCTCGCTCGCGAGAGTAAAGTCCCCGGTGAATGAATCAGTAGTTCATTATGATTCATACGCGGAAGCCTTTGTTTTCAACAACGGCGTCGCCGCTGTGGCTAACGACAACAATTTATGTTTAATTAAACAAAACGTTTATCGCGGTTTCGTAAGCATATGGCTTGGAAAGCGCGATTGCATCAGAATATCAGCTTAGCTTAAGGCTATAGCTGATGAAGTAACCTACTTCCGCGTTGCATCACGTGGAATTTGCCAGGGTTGATGCTGGCCGAAAACTATGGGCGCTGCACTAGGCTTTATTCCCCACACTTAGTTACTACAGGAAATTTATCGCATTGTCGCAAATACACGATAACAAAGACCACCCGATAGCATTTGCTTCAAGAACACTAAATAAACATGAAGTTAACTACCCGACTATTGAAAAAGAAGCCCTTGCCATAATCTGGGCTACCGAAAAATTTAAACCTTACCTATACGGCCATAAGTTCACATTAGTGACAGACCACAAACCATTAACATTTATAAAAACATCGAACAAAAACACCAAAATACTGAAATGGAGGCTTGAGCTGGAAAACTACGACTACACCATAGAATACAAGACAGGTAGAACAAACGTCGTCGCTGACGCCTTGAGTAGAAAAGTAGAAATCAATATGACAGAAACCGATGATAGCACAGTCCACTCTGCGGACACCTCTTCGGACTTCTTCCTACACTTTACGGAACGACCAATTAACATCTACAGAAATCAAATAATTTTTAAACACGCCAGAATCAACACAACCATCCATGAGACAATATTTCCTCATCATACCTGAACCATTATTTGTAGTGACAATCTCAACAAAGATTTGATAACAAACACCATCAAACAATATCATAATGGAAAGCAAACCGCTATCCTCGCCCCCGAAGACACTCTACAACTCATACAAGAAGTATACCGAGAACACTTTTCAGGTTCACCCTCACACTTCGTACTCACACAAAACATGGTGGAAGACGTCCTGTCAGAGCACAGACAAGACGCAATCGTCAAAAAAGAGCACGAAAGAGCCCATCGCGGAATTCAAGAAATAGAAAAACAAATAAAGAGATCATACTACTTCCCCAACATGATAAAGAAAATAAGAACCTTCAACAATTCTTGTCCCATATTCGCGCAAAACAAGTATGAGCGAAAGCCATACAACATTAAAATTTCACCAAGACCAATCGAAAAATCTCCCTTCCAGAGAGTTCACATGGACATCTTTGGTATAGACAAAAGTAACTACCTAACATTCATATGTGCATTTTCCAAACACTTACAATTAATCGAAATACCCACAAGAAACACGGCGGACATTCAAAACGCCTTGACTTCCTATTTCAGAAATTTCGGATTACCAAAAACTATTGTGTGCGACCATGAGGCAACCTTTAACAGCATTCAGTTTAAAGGTTTCCTAGCAAATTTAGGAATTAATATTGAATTCGCATCCTCATCCGAATCGAACGGGCAAATAGAAAAGACCCACAGTACTATAATAGAAATGTTTAATACCAATAAACACAAATACCCTGAACTATCCTCCCTAGAAATCATGTCCGTTGTAAACGCATTGTACAACGAAACAGTACATTCAGCTATCTCGTTTACTCCCAACGAAGTAGTGTTCAATCAGAGAAACATTACGAACCCGGCAGAAATTTCGGAAGCAGCCCGATAAAATAATCCTCAATTTGGAAAAAGCACAAAACAATATGAAAAAAATACAACCACAAAAAGGAAGAACCAGCAAATATTAACGTAAACAGCGACATTCATATTAAAAAGGGCACTAGGAAGAAAGTCGACCCCAGATACATAACGACCAAATGCTTAGAAAACCACGATAAAACTATAAAGATTAATTTTATTGTTAAGCGCAATAAAACAAACTAAAAAGATTAAGAAAAAAACAACTAGTTTAATCACCTAATAATACCTGTCACTTTCCTTTTTCAGATTCAAAAGGAGCCCAAAACCACACGGAGACTAAAAAAACACATTTTCTTTCAGGAACCCACTATAATAAAGAATATAAACACTAAAACTAAAAATTTCTCGTTTCAGCCATCCCAAGCCGTAGATTAAAATCCCCCAAACTCCTTCACTCGACACGAAACGTCAGGAAAATAAGACAATTCCCACCAATTCATATCGCTTTAATTTTGACAACAATTTTTACAATTATGAAAAGCCAAGAATTAGAACTAACCAACCTTAACAAAAAACCGTTATTGGTATTAGAGAAAGGTCATTGTAAAATTCAGACAGGAGTTATTAACGTTATTCACCCCATAAACTTGACAGATATAGAGACTACAATAGACAACTTGATAAATATAGCGTACAGCAAAACTAATTCCCAGTTATCTACCATAATTCAATACAAAGTTAAGGAACTCTACAATAATTTCTTGCAAATTAAGCCACATCGCCAAAAAGACGGGACACCGTAGGAACAGTATGGAAATGGATCGGAGGAAGCCCGGACGCCCAAGACCTTCACCTGATAAACGACACGCTCAATAAACTAGTCGACGGAAATAATCAACAGACACGGATTAACACACAAAGAATCCAGGACGTCACAAAAACTATTAACAAACTAATAGAGAATGCAAACGACAATAATCTCATTTTAAACGAAATCCAACTAATAAACACAATAATCAACATAGAAACAGTCAACAAAATACTAGAAAACATACTAGAAACGGTAACTCTCGCAAAAGCTTCAATTCCAAGCAACAAAGTCTTATCCCTAAAGGAAATTCATCTTATGAAAACAATGTTAGAAGAACAGGGTGTCAAAATAGAAATACCGGACCAAGCTCTGTCATACCTAACTCCCAAAATCGCTCTCAATAAGGACACACTATTATACATATTAGGTGTGCCAAAACTACAAGAAAGGGAAGCCATCGTACTAGAAATTCACCCGCTAATCAACAAAAATTCGATCATTACAGACTACCCAAAATTCAACATCAAAGATCGGAAAAATCTTTACACAACCTCACAACCAGACAACTATGTTCAACGAAGTACATTCATCAAACCATTCAACGATGACTGCATCTACCCAATCATCTTGGGAGTGAACAGTCAATGTAACACAAAAACAGAAAATGAAACAATAGCTAAGCTCGTTTCTGATAACACACTTCTCATAAACAACGCAAAAAATAACGAACTAATATCACTCTTTGGTCCCGCCAATCGGAAGTTGAACGGCAACTTCATCATTTCCTTCTGGAACTGCAAAATACATTTCAAAACGGAAATTTTCGTATCCCAAAACATAACCATTAAACAATCAATCTTCCAAGGAGCCATGCACGACCTAGTCATAAAGCAACAACTGGTACCAACACACAACATAACAACTCTCGACAACAGGAGTCTAGAAAACCGGAAGCTACTGGATCACATTCATCTGAAACAGTTCGATCATGATGTTTGGAACTGGAGCCTGCTTAGCGGAATCTCAATCTCAACGGCGCTCAGCCTAACCCTAACAACGTTTGCCCTTCTCTATTTTAGACAAGAAATCCACAGGATTCTAACCAAGCTGTCCCGCAGGAAAAATCGAAAGCCACCCACATCAAGAATACACACAGACGAAGTCACCAACGCGTGACTTCCACCACATGGCAACACAACAGCACCGTCATCAATTCGGAGCCTGATCAACGCGGCCAACGTAAAATTGCAGACTAGACATCGATCGTGTTAAATCGATCGTGTTAGAAGCAGCAGCATTCAGTCTTGTATTAGAAACGTTCGAGTGAAGTGCAGTGATTTTTGAATTTATAATAAACATAGTTTTTTAAAACACCTAATGTAGGGTTGTGATTATATATATATATATATATATATATATATATATATATATATATATATATATATATATATATATATATATATATATATATATATATATATATATATATATATATATATATATATATATATATATATATATATATATATATATATATATATATATATATATATATATATATATATATATATATATATATATATATATATATATATATATATATATATATATATATATATATATATATATATAATCATCTGCAGTTGCTGGTTCTGATGGTATTCCTTCGATTGTGTTAAAAAAAATGTGCTGACACAATTGCTGCCCCGCTGAGTCATTTTTAACAAGTCATTAACACAAGCAAAGTTTCCTGACATGTGGAAGGAATCGATCATGTTTCCCATCCACAAAAAAGGTGATAAGCGTGATGTATCTAATTACCGTGGGATAACCTCATTATGTGACGGATCCAAACTATTAGAAATTTTGGTGGGTGATGTGCTTTTCGCTACAGTAAAATCATACATTTCAGTTGATCAGCATGGTTTCTTCAAAGGAAGGTCAATAAATACGAATCTTACTGATTTTTCATCACACTGCATCAAAGCTATTGAGAATGGAGCGCAAATTGACACAGTCTATACAGACCTCAAAGCAGCCTTCGACTGCGTACATCATAAACTGCTACTAGCAAAGATTAACCGATTAGGTTGCCCCTCACGATTCACCCGTTGGCTACAAACCTACCTAGTTGACAGGCGACTTACTGTCAAGCTTGGAGCATACCGGTCCTACAGATTTACCAACAGCTCTGGTGTTCCACAAGGAAGCAACCTGGGACCACTATTGTTTTCAATATTTTTTAACGATGTTTGTCTAGTCATCCCACCGGGCTTCCGTCTTGTTTATGCCGATGACCTGAAAATTTTTATCGTCGTCAGATCTACAGAGGACTGCAGAGAACTACAACGACTAATTGAGCTATTTGAGAACTGGTGCTTTTGGAATCAACTGACTATTAGTGTGCAAAAATGTTGTGTTATCTCATTTACACGTAAAAAAAATCCTATTAGCTGGATATATACAATCGGTGGAAGTCCGGTTGAGCGAGTAAATGTGGTAAAAGACCTTGGAGTCCTATTGGACACACAGTTCTCGTTTAGAAATCACTACTCGAGCATCATTTCTAAAGCAAACAGAAATCTTGGTTTCATAATCAGAGCTACCAACGGATTTCGAGATCCATACTGTCTGCGGTCACGGTTCTACACTCTTGTTCGTTCGGTCTTAGAAACTGCTTCGATTATTTGGAGTCCGTACGTTTGCATCTGGATTAACAGGATTGAAGCAATTCAAGCTCGATTTATCAAATTTGCGCTGAGGTTTCTCCCTTGGAGTAATCCCTTTAGCTTACCGCCGTACGAAGATCGCTGTCGCTTGCTCGGAATGGAAACTCTTCAACAACGACGTAGCTCGGCCAGAGCTTTGTTTGCTGCTAAACTTCTGCTAGGAAACATCGACTGTCCCTCGATTCTCGAACAGATCAATCTTAACGTACCAGCTGTGCCGCTAAGATCGAGAGATTTCTTGAGATTGAACTTCAGACGAACGGATTATGGAAATAATGAACCAGTTCAGTCAATGCTTCGGGAACTCAACAGAGTTTACCACTTACTTGATTTTTCACATTCAGTGGATGCTTTTAAAAATCGATTGAAACTTTTTAACTTAACTGTTTGATGTAAATGTAAATGTATTTTTATTTGTATAAGTTTTTTTATGTATTCATGTAGACTCTTTGTCAGATGGATTAATAATATATATATATATATATATATATATATATATATATATATATATATATATATATATATATATATATATATATATATATATATATATATATATATATATATATATATATATATATATAATATATATATATATATATATATATATATATATATATATATATATATATATATATATATATATATATATATATATATATATATATATATATATATATATATATATATATATATATATATATATATATATATATATATATATATATATATATATATATATATATATATATATATATATATATATATATATATATATATATATATATATATATAATATATATATATATTATCGGATCGTTTAGAAACGCGGTAGAAGTATTCGGTTGGGTTTGAGTTAGTAAACTAACAATTTTTTGCTACTGCTTACCTTATATATAAAAGTCAAGTATCGAAAAAATAAGAAAAAATATTTTACACAGGGCAAAAGTATAGAGAATTGACACAAATGATTTTTTGATTTCGGTCTGTGCATCGAGCACAACAGACTAATAAACGATTACCACACAATGCATCTCGGTGGCTTCAGATCGCGCATCCAGCACGGCTGATAAAGATCGATCACTCGATCGATAGCCGCTGCCTGTGCATCGAGCACGACAGGTGAAGAACGATCACTGTGATGAAGCCTCGTTGATATTGCCGGTGGGTTGCGAGGGTGATGATCGTTGAAATGCTACCGTACCCCCTTTTTGGATAGCGCTACGATTAGTGATATCGAAGTGGAATCATCACTCGTCGTCCTGATCGAGTGAATCTCGCCGGTTGGGGCTCCGATGTTGTTGCAGCTGGACGATCGTTAACTGGTGCTGATGGCTGGTGATCGTCGAGCATGTAGGCTGGTTTCAGTCTGTCGATTGAAATGTTGACGCTCCGACCATTATTGTTGACTCGGTAGTGCTTGTCGTTTCGGCTATGCACCTGGTATGAACCGTCGTAGGGTGGTGATAATGATGGCCTTATGGAGTCGTTGCGTACAAACACGTTTGTGCACGTTTTGAGGTTGGGGTGCACAAACACATTACCTTTTCCATGCCATGCCGTATCAGGTGGTCGCAGCATACGCATGGCATCTCGAAGTTCATTTACGAATTCCGATTGGGTGTTGTTGCTGGGATTTTCGTGGAAGAACTCCGACGGTATGCGAAGTGTTGTTCCATACACCATCTCTGCTGGCGAAGCACGGATGTCACCTTTGTAGACGGTACGCAATCCGAGTAGAATCATGGGAAGATGTTCGGTCCAACGGTCCTGGTTGTGGCAAAGGATGGCTGCCTTGAGAGTTCGGTGCCATTGCTCGATGATACCATCTGACTGGGGATGATAGGGCGTAGTCCGCAGATGGCTTATTCCGAACGTTCGAACCAATTCTGCGAAGAGTGCCAACATGAACTGGCGTCCCTGGTCCGTGGTGATGCGTGTAGGTTAGAGTGTCCAGAAAAATGATGAATTTTTGAAATCGGCCCACCCCTGAGTTGATTTCTAGTCCCACCAGGAGTACTTGCTCCAAATTTGAAGCAAATCGGACAAGTCTAGCTACCGGACCAACGTGCCTGAAGTTTGTATGGGATTTTTCGACAATTTACATGGAGAAAACCCACTAACTCGCATTGTCGCCGCTGTATGCATAGTATTGTCATTATAAGTGAAAATAAGAAAGATCATTTAATTGTGTAAAGCTTTGTTGAAGACTGCTAGTCAATCCGGCTTTGTTAAAATAAGTTATTAAACTTTTAACGAAGTGATATCTGAGTCAGTTTTGCATGGGGCCTATCAGTGCATGTATCGGTACTCGATTCCCGCCAACTATACATTTTTGTGAAATAATGGTTAGTTTTAGCTGAATAGTATGTCCAGAAGAATTGTAGTACAATACGAGTTATATTTTGGTTAGAAAATTTTAGTTCCACCTGTGACCGCATAGATGGCGCCAGCACTAACTTTTCATAGAAGTGAGATAGAATATCGAGATGTTCGGAAGAATTTTTTAAAAATGCTTGTTCTACAACTTTGTAGAAGACACCTAATCTCTATTTCATTCCGTTGAAAAGTTAGTGTTGGCGCCCTCTATGCGGTAAAATGTGGAACTAAAATGTTCTAACCAAAACATGACTCGTATTACTTACTATAAATCTTCTGAACATACTATTGACCTAAACCTAACCATTATCTCACAAAAATGTTTAATTCGTGGGGATCAAGTAGTGATACACAACCATGCACTGCTAGGCCCCATGCAAAACTGACTCAGATATCACTTCGTTAACAAAGCCGGATTCACTAGCAGCCTTCGACAAAGTGGTAGGCAATTGAATGATCTTTCTTATTTTCACTTACAGTGATAATACTATGCATACAGTGCCACCTAGCGGCGAAAGTGCGAGTTAGTGGGTTTTCTCCATGTAAATTGTCGAAAAATCCCATACAAACTTCAGGCACGTTGGTCCGGCAGCTAGACTTGTCCGATTTGCTTCAAATTTGGAGCAAGTACTCCTGGTGAGACTAGGAATCGAATCAGGGGTGGGCCGATAGGGGTCATTTTTTTCCTGTCACTCTAGTGTAGGTACACCAAAGCGGGATATCCAGCCTGAGACAAGGGCTTGAGCGATAGTAGGCGCTCTCATGTCCGGAACAGGTAGCGCTTCAGGCCAACGAGAAAACCTGTCGATGATGGTGAGACAGTATCGATTCCCGTTGCTTGGTGAAAAAGGACCAACGATGTCAATGTTGATATGACGAAATCTTTCCTCAGGTGCAGTGTACCGGCGGAGGGGTGATTGGGTATGCCGGTTCATCTTTGAGCGCTGGCACTGTACACACCTTCTTGTGTAAGCGATGCTATCCTTCCGTATGTTTGGCCAAACGAATCTCTGCGTCATCAGCTTGGCTGTCGCACGGGTACCAGGATGAGAAAGTCCGTGCGTGGCTTGAAGAAACTGGTCACGAAATCTTTTCGTGATGAAGGGCCTAATGCGTTCATCCGAGCAGTCGCAATTCAATTGATTTGAACTGCCTGGAACAGTAAACTGTTTAAGGTTTAATGACGATTTTAATTTACCTTCCAGAATTGTTCGCTGTTCATCATCTGTTTGTTGGTCGGCGGCGAGAGCTTCAAAATTCACCGACGGCACTGCGTGCACAGCTGCGATGCGAGAGAGTAGGTCTACGACTGCGTTCTCTTCCCCGTTCACATGTCGGATTCGGTTGTGATTTGTCCGATGTAGTCTAGATGAAGGGCTTGACGGCTGATGGCTCTTTCAGGATTCTGCTGGAATGCAAACATGATCGGCTTGTGGTCGGTGTATATGTGGTAATTTCGACCTTCCAGCATATACTTGAAATGTCTTTCTGCCAGGTAGATTGCGGTTAGTTCTTGATCATACGTGCTGTATTTCAGTTGGGCCTTGTCGAACTTTTGGGAAAAGAAGCCCAATGGTTGCACGTTACCATCGACAACTTGGTGTAGAACAGCTCTGGCTGCTATGCTGGATGCGTCCACCCACAAAGATAGTTCGGCATCCTTTGCGGAATGTGCGAGCAGAGCCGCTTGAGCGAGTTGTGTTTTGCACTGCTCAAATGCTGTCGTGGCCTCTTCTGCCCAAGCTAGTTGAGACCGATCGTTGCGTTTGTTTCCCGGAGTCATCTTGAGAAGTGGTATTTGAGCCACGATGGCGTTCGGGATGAACCTTCGGTAGAAGTTGATTGTGGCGAGAAAACTTTTTAGCTCCCTCACTGTTGTCTAAATTATGTCCTTCTTCCCGAACTCACATTTTGCAACATTGATTGCTAAGTTGTGATCTTGTAGACGGGTAAACAACTGCCGAAGATGCTTACGATGTTCGTCTGCTGACGATGATGCGATGAAAATATCATCAATATATGGGAACACGAAGTCCAATCCTCGTAGAACCTCGTGTATGAGCCGTTGGAAGGTTTGAGCGGCATTCCGAAGACCGAACGTCATGTATGTGAATTCGAACAGTCCAAACAGCGTGGTGATCGCAGTCTTCGGGATGTCGTCTTGATGTATGGCGACTTGATGAAATGCCTTCTGCAAGTCAGCCTTGGAAAAAATGGTTTTTCCTTGCAGAATGGTAGTAAAGTCCTGCAGGTATGGTAGTGGGTACCGATCGGGGATGGTTTGAGCGTTCAGCGCACGATAATCTCCACACAGGCGCCAGGTTCCATCCGCATTTTTCACCATGTGAAGTGGGCTGCCCCAGCTGCTGAACGAGGGGCGGCAGATTCCCAGTTGCATCAAATGGTCGAACTCTGTGCGCGCTGCTGCTAGTTTGTCTGATGAAAGACGTCTCGGCCGGGCGTATGATGGCTGACCGGTGGTTTCAATGCGATGCACTGTTGATGATGCACTCACTGTACCGGGTGCTGCAAGTTTTGTGATGGATGGGAACTCTGCCAGTAGCTCGGCGTAGGGGCATGACGTGCTGAATGATTTTATAGAGTACTCACTAGTCCGTGTCAAAACTGCCATCGCTTCCAGTTTCGTGGTGTTGTCGTTTCAAATCAATCAGCAGGTCGTAGTGGCAAATGAAATCTGCACCGATGATCCCTGATGACACGTCTGCGATGAGGAATGTCAACAGAAATTCGCGCCGGAGGCCAAGACTAACCTTCAGCATAACTTCTCCGTACACTTTAATCGACGAACAATTTAAATGACGTTGGTTTCATCCGGGTTGATTTGAGGTCTCTTGGGATGACGGACACATCCGCACCGGTGTCGATGAGGAATTTCATGTTGGTAATTGTGTCCGAGATCTTTAGGCGAAATAGTGTGGCTGTGTCGGAAAGTTCGCCAATTTCCAACGCAGTATCAACTAGACGACGTCATTGTTGGTTGCTGGGCTTGGTTGTTAGTCCGAAGGAGCACGGTTTACGGCACCGTCGTGCTTCCCCTCCGTACTTAGAGTGGTACCAGCAGACTTCATAGGACGGTTCATTATCGCGAAATTTACTCACTTTGCTTCGGCAGCGGGAAAATAGGTCGAGCAGCACGGGTTCACACAACGAATTTCCAGCCACTCTCCTCATTTCGTTGAAAAGTTGGCTCGGTTTCATTTCACCAAGCGGCATATCAGACAATACGAGCTGCAAACGTTTCTGCTGACTGTCGGCGAAGTGTTCAATCAGTTTCATCTTTATATACACGTACATTTTTTTTATTTCGATTATAGAGGTTTTAACCTTAAGGTCATTCGCCTCTTCGGGTTAGAAAAATCTCTTTTGAAAAATTTCTAACCCTATATGTGCGGGGTCGGGACCCGAACCCAGGTGCGCTGCGTACAAGGCAATCGATTTACCAACTACGCTGCGCCCACCCCCATACACGTACTTGTTGGCAGGCGGGGCTTCAATACCCAAGTAGCACGCTTTGTTACTGTATAGTATTTGTAACTCTATTGGTAACAACTATGTTATGAAAAAAGCGCACTTTGTTTGTATGTTGTGCAACATGTTCCTAATTGCAGCAAAATAATGAAAACAATAGCTGTGCCATTTGTCGAGCACTGGGTAGTTGGACAGTTCTGTTTTAGGGTGGAATGGCAAACAAAGAGGCATTTGCAACTTGTTAGACTGTTTGTGCAAGTTAGCAAAGTTTCTGATTAGTTGCACAACTGTTATTGATGTTTGCATACTTAACACTATTGGCCAGCTCTATAGTTACATAGTTGCACAATCAGTTTAAAAACCCGTGGAAATTCTTTTCAAATATATCCATCAATAAAAAATATTGTGTAGCAATTGTGCAACATTTAAAACTTTTAACAAGTTGCAATTGCTACTTGGGTAGTGGAACGTAACTCCGTCAACTTGCTTGGTGGCACTTGTGCCATAACGATGTTGTACTTCTTGGTGTCGTGGGCATTTCCAATACCGGAAGCGGCAAACTAGAACTCCAATGAGATGAAGTTGGATTGCGTCATCACCGGCGGGCTCAGTCGTGGCAGGTTTAGGGTGTCCACGTTGGCTTCCTGCTGCTGTTCCGGTACTGCTGGGTTGCCTGCTCCAAGCAAACGATTTAAGTGAACGATCTACTGGCACACAGAGGAGTAACTAGAACAAATTCCTGGGCAATAACCAAATTTTTTTTTCGATTTTCTATTTTGTTATATTTTTCTACATACCTAAAAACCTGCTGAATAACGTGGCAAAATTAGAAGTATATCAGAAATTGCTGAAGATTTTTTGCATGTATATAAAATTGTGATATTTTAGGGGTTTTTAATCATTTTAATTATATATCCAACAATATCGCTTTCTCGTGATAATGACTGTATTAAGTAATACAATATTATTACAAATGTAGTTGAACACAGCCATTTGTATAACTTTAGACTAAAACCAACTGAAAATAGCAGTGTTGCTGTGCATTGCACTAACTTTAAAAAATACGTTTTTTTATCATTTTATTCCAAACTTGAATGATTCCAGTTACATTATATGGCGAGATCCGGCAAAGTTGATGAAGCAGTATTACAAAACCAGGTTCCAGCTATCCAAAAAAACATTCGAATTCTTCCGGACTTATCCGATCCACAAATACCCAGCGATTTGAAAATATTGATTTTTTACTAATTTGAGGTACACCGAAATGCTGTAGGGCCAAATACTATGTTTTTTAAAATGAATCTATGAAAATATGCACATGCGTCTCTTTTCTTCCTCCTTTTCTACTGAGCAACTGTTTGTGCAACTGGAAAAACAAATGTATTCGCAAATCTCACCTTGAAATTACTAGTATGCGAAAGGATACAAAAAATTGCACTCTGCACTGGTAGGTGGATAGATGCCAAATTGTTCGAAAAACTGGTTATTATCTATTTTTGTTCATATTAAGACATAATAAAAGCAATAGCAGCAACACATCATTTTGGCCATGATTTGACCCCAGTTACTCCTCTGTGCGCCGTCTGCAGCATCCACGGCTCGATGGGTAGCTTTATTAGCACACAATTAATCGGTCCTAAAAAGAACCGTTCGTTATTTTATTGTGGGAGCATAATTTAGGCGCACCCCCGGTCTTTGGCATGAAAGTTACACGCTTGGCGCACTATTTTGCATCCTCGAACAAACCGACCAAGTAGGCATCGCTGGCTTCTTGGGGTATCATTACGGCTGAGCTTTATAAGCGTAGTTCGACTTTGAAGTCCTGTAGAATCTCACGAACCAAACGCTGGAAGGATAACCTGCAGGTTAGTTGCTTCGTTGACCTTTAATTGCGGCTAATTTCTGGTAGGGCGACAGTTTCTGGTCGGTAGTTGATAGCGATGGAGCTTCTTAACGCCACCAGTAGCTGGGGCACTTTTGCGAACGGCGATAGTTGCCAATAGCTTTCCCTCCGGCGGACTTCTGAGCTGACTGCTTGCTAGTACGATTCTGAAGGAATGATAAGAAAAACTGACCAACCAATATTTATATATAATCGCATCGAATATGCACTACTATCGCTCTCTCGCTCGTTTTCGTGCTATACATGTGCCTTTCCTTTCCGTTCGGTTACCAATACCAGCATAACAAAAATGAATATTCTGTCTTTCCATCGCCTTCAATTCGTGCCCAGTGTTGGAAAACTTGCATGTTCAGATTTTTAATATCAAAATTCCAACAATATTTTCAAAGAATGTTACGGATTTGAAAAGAAGGAACATAGTTGACGAAGGAAAAGATTTTCAGTTTTAAGTTCTTTGTCTTTTTTGTTAGCGCTGATAAAGGCTATTTTGTTTGCGACTAACTGCACAAACAAATCGATTAATGCAGTTAATTTTTGTATTTTAGGTTTATTTGCAACGACAGCTTGTTAGCACAAGCTTTATATCAGGTTGAGGAAATAATCCCGGTTAATCCACGGAGGCTGCCAAAAGCATCGAATAAAAGCATGCGAATAGTGTACCTTACCCGTTCAATATTACTAAACTCGCCATGGTATGGTCGGGAAACACGCACATTCGTTTTGGTTGATGGAATTAGCAGCAGAAAGGATTGGAAAAGCAGTGCACGAAAACGAGCGAGAGGATAATTTAAATTCTTTTTCTTCTTTCTTTCCACACATCGTATTTTTTATATTGCTTGCTTTATATAATACCATTCCAGAAATCTTCGGAACCATTTCCTAACTATTCATATAATACTCACCATATTGGGAATACTACTGATACCCATTATAATTCAACTATTATACTACCGTATTCATTTAGTACCCATTTCCAATACCTTCCGTGTATCCTATATTGAAGATTCGTATACTACATTGTACTTTTGCGCCAAAGGTTATACTGATTTGGTGGTCTTTGTTATGCGTACATCTGTTTACGCTGCTCAAAAAACTTGTAGATTAATATGATCAAAAATCCTCGCCTTTTAATATTACGGCGATAGCTCAATTATATAAAGCGTTAGTCCACTTAGTGTCAACGATGCTCTCTTCAGAAGATAGCGTGTAACAAGATAAAACTTCATCAATCGATAGAATTGAAATGTTCAAGGGGAAGAGATTTTTTTCTCCAGCTAATATTTTATCCATCGCTAGACCTAAAATATGCATGCCACCGTAATCTGTATGGTTCTTGAATGGTATGTTGTCAAAATGTATATGGAAAACAGCACATTTTGGTATGGTGACTGTTCTTAATGACCCGTTGTTTGTCACTGGTTATGTTCGATATTATACTAGGCAATGGTTAATCTATTGTTGAACGATCCATATTGAAAATGGTTTTTCAACGTTTGATTCAATGGTTGGCATATGGTACAGATTTATGCGGGCGCTGAAAATTATTTGTTACACAAAATTTCAGTTTAACTCTTTAGAACACAATTGATTGGTCCTGAAAAGAACCGTTCGTTGTTTTATTGTGGGAGCATAATTTAGAAGCGGATACTGTGAGCCAGTTTTTTTTAATTTATATATAGGTCTTCGACTATTAATCACACAGACTGGCTTATCAACTAATCCTAATACTAAAAGTACATCTTGCAACATAAAAATAAAAAAAAAACATGAAACTTGATTAAACACACGACAACATACATTTAACGGGTTGTTTCGTCCGAATTTCGTACGACACAACGGTAAACGGAAAAAGTCCACTTGGCGTGTTTGTCTTCTAGGTGCATTGAAATTAAGTTGGCCCAAGAGTTGGCTGCTTTCAATGTTCCCGTCCAGGATGTCGAAAATAAGCATTCGTTGATGTTTGATTCTCCTGTCAGCAAGCGTAGGCAGGTGGATTAATGCGCAACGTTGCTCATACGGCGGTAAACGAATTGGGTCGGTCCAAGGTAAAAGGCGAAGAGCATACCTGATGAAACATTTCTGCACCCTCTCAATGCTGTTAACGTGGACACCGTGATAAGGACCCAAACAGGAACGGCATACTCCAAGATGCTGCGTACAAGCGAACAATAAAGCGTTTTCAAACTGTACACATTCTGGATCGATTGAGTGTTTCGCCTTAAAAATCCTAACATGCAGAACGCTTTGACGGTAGTAGACGTTACATGCTCGGAGAAAGTTAACTTGCTGTCCAAATAAACTCCCAATTTTTTGACGACGAAGTTGCGGTGTACGTTGGCTGACGACATTTTATAGTTAAACATGTTCGGCGATAGGATCCGAGTGAATGTAATCACGCTGCATTTTTCTATACTCACCTCTATTCCATTGATGGTGCACCAATTTAACAAAGCGTCAATGTCTAGCTGAAGTAATTTACAATCCTCCAAAAATTTTACAAGTCGGTAGATTTTCAAATCATCGGCAAACATAGATTTCGGAGATTTTTAAACCGTGCCAAGATCATTGATAAACAAAATGAAGAGCAATGGTCCAAGATGACTGCCTTGTGGCACACCAGAACAGATATCAAAAGGCGTAGAAAGTGTATCACCTAATCGAACAAAAGCGCTTCGTCCTGCGAGATAAGACGCAATCCAATCTGTTAACCAGACCCGAAATCCAATGCGTTTAAGCTTCTCGACAGCAAGGCGATGCGGAACACGGTCGAAGGCCTTTGACAAGTCAACATAAATGGAATCAACTTGTTGTCGCTTGTCAAGTTTGTCGATGATGGTGGATACATACGCCATAAGGTTTGTGGTTATAGATCGTTTACTGACGAAGCCATGTTGTTCCTCAACGATGATATGACGCACGGATTGATAAACAATGTCGTATATCAATCGTTCAAATACCTTCGGGAGGCAGCTGAGAATCGATATCGCCCGATAGTTCTCCACATCATGAACGCTATCACTCTTGTGCACAGGTGTGATAGCAGTAGATTTCCAGTAACTAGGAAAAACAGCGTCAGTCAACGATCGATTGAAAATAACGGACACTGGCAATGCGAGAGAGTCCGCACAGTTTTGGATGAACGATGGTGGTAAATGATCGGGTCCCGCTCCCTTGGACGCATCTAAAGACTGCAACTTGACGAGAACATCCTCACGAGAGAAAATAATACGAGATAAATTCAGATTGTGCAGCGGCAAAGTGCTCAGGTACGATCGCAACAAAGGTTGTGAGTTATTACTTAACACGCTTTGGAAAAAAGTCGAGAACATGTTTGCGGCATCCAATGACGTAGCAGCCGAACTTCCTTTATAGCGAACATTAAGGGGTATTCCTTTCGAGCTCCTACGACGGTTGACGAACGACCAGAAGGATTTAGGATCACGTTGAATATTGCTTTCGATGCGTTGAATATAGTTGCGGTAGCATTGTGCATGCAAATTGTTGTATAGACCCTCCAAATCACGGAGTTCGGCTTTGTGCAGTGTGCTCCTGGACTTCAGGTATCTTTTCCTCGCTTTCCTCACCCGGTTTTTAAAATTCTTCAATTCCGCGTCAAACCATGGCTGATTCTCCCTTCTCCTAATACGCGTTCTAATTGGAACAATTCGTCGCATTATTTCGTAAAGGGTTTCATAAAACACAGTGACAGCATCATCCACCGAACCAACAGTAAGAATTTCGTCCCATTGAATATTCGCTACCTCAGAATTCAACGCTGAAAAATCACACCGACTGAAGTCAAAATCGCAATCGACTGCAGTATCGACACATTCCGTATCCAAATCTAATATCCTTATGAACGATCTGTGATGCGAATCAACTCTCATCAACGGCAAAGGGGGCTCAGTTAGCTCAAACATGCTCGGCTCATTAACAAAAGCAAGATCAAGTAATCTATTGTTGTCATTTTCGAGATAATTGATTTGTTTCAATCCGGAAGAAATAACAAATTCAACAAGAGACACTTCTCGTTCAGAGGTTGCATTGCTGGGAAGAAAAGCACCTATATCATTGTCATATAACCAGTTCAGATGAGGAACGTTATAATCTCCAACCACGACAATAGTATCACACTCAGCCGCTCGATCGCTTATTTGCTGTATGCACGAAACGTGCTTTTCGTATAAGTCGGTTTCAGAGTTGGGAGGAATATAACCGCAACATATATAGAGACAGCCGGTATTTAATTTGACTTGGATAACTATTTGTTCCAAGCTATCATCATCGATGAGGGAAATCGTGCTGCTGTTTAAATGATTTTTTACACCTACCATAACACCGCCGCCGCGCTGTTGTGTGCTGGTGCGAGGGTTACGATCGCATCGATGAAGCGTATAGTTAGAAGTTAGTTCAGCATTCAAAAATTTATCATTCAACCAAGTTTCGATAAACGCAATAATATCGTACTCACAGATGGAAAGTGCCCCTTATAAGGATCTAGTCTTTGTTCGGAGACCTCTCACATTCTGATAGAACAGAGTAAACGGATGGCGTATGGATGTATTTCTAGACAGCTGATCCGGAGTCAGAATGCGGGCAGAATGAGAATTTCACTATTATTGGCCGTTGTTTGTCACTGGTTATGTTCGATATTATACTAGGCAATGGTTAATCTATTGTTGAACGAATCATATTGAAAATGGTTTTTCAACGTTTGATTCAATGGTTGGCATATGGTACAGATTTATGCGGGTGCTGAAAATTATTTGTTACACAAAATTTCAGTTTAACTCTTTAGAACACAATTGATTGGTCCTGAAAAGAACCGTTCGTTGTTTTATTGTGGGAGCATAATTTAGAAGCACTCACCGCGGATACTGTGAGCCAGTTTTATGTCTTTGGCATGAAAATTACGCGCTTGGCGCACCATTTTGTACCCTCGAACAAACCGACCAAGTAGACATCGCTGGCTTCTTGGGACATCATTACGGCTGAGCCCTAACGTTTACGTTTGAAGCCCTAACAATCTCACAAACCAGTACTTCTGGTACCCATTATTGGATACTTTTTAACCGTGTACCGCAGTGAAAAAACTCTACACTGAAAAAACTTAACACGTTAACATCATGTAGAAATCTATTGAATTATTTCAATCCACAAACACATGAATTACACACAGTTGCCACTTGAATATCCATTCGAGTGTGGAAAATAAGGTTTTCAAATGAAATTCATGCGAACAAGGTGTGAAAAGCACATCAAAATCATAAGAAATACCATTGAATAAAATTTCCTAATGAATTGCACGTGAATATCACTTTGTTTTGCGTATAGATTTCATTGGTAGGAGAATTGGTGAAACCAATTGTATTACATGTAGAAATGCGCTACATGCTTTTCATGCGAATTTCATGTGGAAAGTTCATACTTTACGACTCAATAGCGTGGCAATGAACATTCAATGGATAAATATGTCGTATTCACGTGGAATTTGTTTGAACTTGATTTGAAACACCATGTGAAATGCTTGTTAATGGATTTTCATGTGAAATTCAAAGGGAAATCATTTCTTTTTCTTATTTAACTTTAACATAAATATTGAACTTTTAATATAGTAACTCTAAGTAAAATTCGTCAAACTGGTCAATACAGTGACACAATCTCATTTTCGTACACCGCTAAGCGAATGACGGATCTCAATAGTAGCATGTCTGTAATAACATACGTACATGGAACTATTGAGAACCAGAGCTACAGGTCCAAAGCCCTGGTAAAGGAGGATGGTTGTGATGATCTGGGCCGAGATCACCACGTAAAGCAAGGTAGGGCATAACCCCAATTCCAAGGCGTGAAGCGACCCGTGCCGAGGGATGAGTGATCGAGGGGGTGAAAAAGATGCTCGATCGTTAACGGAGCCTGTGGGGTACCTGGGCAACCCCCACAGTAAGCGTCCCTTACCACGCTAATGCGGAGCTCTGGCGTGGCGGACATTTATTTCTCGCGCGACTCGTGGGATTTTACATGGAGTTAACAAAAAATAAAAACAAACAGACGGAGGTGCCAAACCCCTTCGCTAGAGGTGGTTTGGCGAGGTCTCCCCCCGTGGGGAGAGTAGTGGAGCGATGAGTGCTGCATCTGAAAGCACCAGTGACCCCCCAGCAGCGGTAGGAAATAGCCCTACCAATGCACCGGAGGGGCCACTATCTGCGATGCGCAAATTAGCGAAGCAACTCGATTCAATAATCGAGGTCACTAGCGCAAAGCAGAATATAGCCAAGGAGTTGAAGTTGAGCCTCCTGGAGCTCCGGAAAGCTGTTCGTGTCGCAAGACAGAAACAGCAGGCCTATGCTAAGAGGGTGGAATGTCGGGAGAGGCCCGACAGAGAAACCCAGACAGTGGCCTCCAATAGGGAGGAAAGAGGGAAGGTCGATAGAGGTTCACAGACAGTGGCCTTCACCTTCTATGAAGCAGCCACGTCGATCGGAGCGGCGACCGAGTTCCCCTCGAAGGGAAAAGGCAAGGGCAATCGCAAGATGGCATCGAATGCGAAGCGCCCTAGGAAGTCGCCAGGCGAGGGTGCCAAAACCGACACCACTCGGCGTGCAACCGTTAAGGCCAAACGCCGTTTGGCCGAGGTAAGCGAGGGCGAGAGTGACCTCGCTGTGGAGAGCGATGGTACCAGCAACCCGGCACGACCGGGGCAGGGGGGCTCAAACCCCTGGACGCTGGTCACCAAGAAAAAGCCGGCACCGACACCGGAGGTTACGCCTTGTGGTTAAAAACCGACAAGGACAAATACGCCGATGTCCTAAAATCGATGAAGGCGGCCGAAAGCCTTTCGGCCCTTGGGCAGGATGTGCGTAGCGTAAGACGCACCAACACGGGAGAGACGCTTCTGGTGCTGAAGCGAGGCGCACAATCTAGTGCAGTATAAAAGGCCTTGGCCCAAGAGGTCCTTGGTGAAGGTGCCCAAATCAGGTCGCTAGGTGCGGAAACGACTCTCCAGTGCAAGCGCTTGGACGAGTTCACGACCGCAGAAGACGTCGTCGCAGCCGTTAAGGAGCATTGCGACGTCACAATCGAGCGGGCCTCTGTGCGATTGAGAGATGGACCCTCTGGCACCCAAGTAGCCTACCTCAGGCTACTGAAGGCGGATGCCAAAAAGGTAACCGAGAAAGGGAAGCTGAAGATCGGCTGGTCGGTATGCCCTATTAGTATACCCCAGCCGCCTTCAGTGGATAGGTGCTATCGGTGCCTTGAGTCCGGCCACAAAGCATACGAGTGCAAAGGCATAGATAGGAGCAAACTATGTCGTCGCTGCGGCGAGGAGGGACATAAAGAGCGGGGGTGCACTAAGGCACACAAGTGCCTTATCTGCACCGCTAAGAAGCAAGCCCATAAACATGCTATGGGCGGACCTTCGTTTCCCTTCGGTGAGTTAAATAAGAAGAAGCAGTGAACGTCACACAGCTAAATCTTAACCATTGTGCAGCAGCCCAACAGCTGCTGTGGTAGTCGGTCTCGGAGTCGAGGACAGATGTCGCCCTCTTATCAGACCCGTACCGCATCCCTGCCGGCAACGGCAATTGGGTGTCGGACGGGTCTGGAATTGTGGCAATCTGTACAACGGGACGGTTCCCGGTTCAAGAGGTAATACACCCCTCCGCCGAGGATGTGGCGATTGCCAAGATCAATGGTGTGTTCTATTGCAGCTGCTACGCCCCACCAAGGTGGCCAATAGAACAGTTCAACCAGATGATCGACAGGCTCTCGTCGGACCTAGTGGGCCGGAAACCGGTAGTAATAGCGGGAGACTTTAACGCTTGGGCAGTGGAGTGGGGCAGCCGCTGTACAAATAGCAGGGGTCAAGCGCTAATGGAAGCGCTTGCGAAACTCGATACTGTGCTAGCTAATAATTGTTCCGCTAGTACATTCCGTAGAAACGGAGTGGAGGCGTGGATTGACCTAACATTTGCCAGCCCGAGTCTGGCTCCAGGCATGGAATGGAGGGTAGACGAAGGCTACACCCATAGCGATCATTTAGCAATCCGCTTTAAGATCAACTATGGTGTGCAGCATCCGAGGGCGGGAGATCCCTGTCAGGTACGCGGGTGGAAGTCCAATCACTTCGACAGCGAAGCTTTCACTGCGGCCCTGGGACTGGAGGCCAACACCGACAGTCTAAGCGGGGATGCGCTGGTAGCTTTTCTATCACGCGCGTGCGACGCCACTATGCCGAGAAAAACACTGCCAAGAAACGGTAGATGCCCGGTATACTGGTGGAGTGCCGAGATTGCAGCTCTACGGTCAGCCTGTCTCAGAGCTAGACGTAGGATGCAAAGAGCTCGCACCGAGGATGCAAGAGAGAACCGCCGTGAAGTGTTTCGAGCTGCGAAATTGGCCCTTTGCAAGGCTATTAAAAGCAGCAAGAGAGCGTGTTTCGACAACCTGTGTGAGAGTGCCAACGCGAATCCGTGGGGTGACGCCTACCGGATTGTGATGGCCAAGACCAAAGGGGGCTCCTCACCCCCAGAACGGTCTCCGGACCGGTTGGCAACGATTATCGAAGTACTCTTCCCGTCTCGAGCCACAAGCCCCTGGCCACCTGCACTACGAGACAGTGCGGGCACGGTCGAAATGGTGGCTCCAGTGACGAACGAAGAACTACTCGCAGTGGCTAAATCCCTAGCAATGAACAAAGCTCCAGGGCCGGATGGAGTTCCGAACAACGCTCTCAAGGCAGCGATCATAGCGAACCCGAACATGTTCAGGCTAGCTATGCAGAGATGCCTTGACGAGTGCCGTTTCTCCGATAGATGGAAAAGGCAGAAATTGGTGCTGTTGCCGAAGCTCGGGAAGCCGCCAGGCGACCCATCGGCGTACAGACCAATCTGTCTGATCGACACGACTGGCAAACTGCTTGAGAGGATCATCCTCAACAGGCTCACCCCGTACGCGGAAGGTACGGACGGTCTGTCAAGCAACCAGTTTGGCTTTCGGAAGGGTAAGTCCACAGTGGACGCTCTCAACTCAGTGATAAATACTGCCGAGATAGCGATCCAACAAAAAAGGCGAGGTATTCGATACTGTGCGCTAGTGACACTTGACGTGAAGAACGCATTCAACAGCGCAAGCTGGGATGCCATCGCGCTCTCGTTACACCGGCTTAGCCTGCCGGTGGGTCTGTACCGGATCCTGGAAAGTTACTTCCAAAACCGCGTACTGCTATACGAGACCGATGCCGGTCAGAAAAGGGTTCCGATTACCGCCGGAGTCCCGCAGGGCTCGATCCTAGGCCCGGTGCTATGGAACTTCGTGTATGACGGGGTTCTGAGACTGAAGTTCCCTCCTGGGGTCAAGATCGTCGGCTTTGCCGACGACGTAACCTTGGAGGTCTACGGGGAGTCAATTCCTGAGGTAGAACTAACCGCAGAACACGCGATTAGCACAGTGGAGGAATGGATGAGCGCGAGAGGCCTGGAGCTCGCTCATCATAAGACGGAGGCAGTTATCGTCAACAACCGCAATTCGGCACAACATGCAGTTATCCATGTGGGAGAAGTCGCGATCACTTCACAGCGAAGTCTGAAGTCTCTCGGAGTCATTATAGACGACAAGCTGACCTTCGGCAGCCATGTCGACTATACGTGCAAGAGAGCGTCGACTGCTGTTGCGGCTCTATCGAGAATGATGTCCAACAGCTCAAAGGTGTGCGCCAGTAGACGTAGGTTACTGGCAGGCGTTTCCGTATCTATCCTCAGGTACGGCGGCCCGTCATGGTCAAGAGCACTGAGGGTAACCAGTTACCTACAGAAACTGGAGAGCACCTACCGCGTGATGTGTCTCAGAGTGATATCTGCCTACCGCACGGTATCACACGATGCATCCTGCGTGATAGCGAGCATGATTCCAGTCGGGCTGGCCATTCGGGAAGATGAGGAGTGCTTTGAGCTACGTGGAAATAGGGGAGCCCGCGAGCGCACCAGGGTGACCTCGGTCGCCAGATGGCAGCGTGAGTGGGACAATTCCTCGAAAGGTAGGTGGACCCACCGGCTGATACCTAGCATATCGAGCTGGGTGGGAAGACCCCATGGGGAAGTTCACTTCCACCTGACACAATTCCTGTCAGGCCATGGCTGTTTCCGTCAGTACCTCCACAGGTTCGGGCACGCGGAGGTCCCAGTCTGCCCGGACGGCCCAGGTGTAGATGAAACTGCCGAACACATACTGTTCGTATGTCATCGGTTCGACGTCGAAAGAAGAGCAATGCTTGACGTCTGTGGCTGGGACACAACCCCTGATACCCTTATTCAGCGGATGTGTCAATCGGTGGAGAAGTGGAACGCAGTCTCGGCTGCTACCATACAGATTGCCAGTAGGCTACAGGTAATCTGGCGAACCGAGCAACAGACGACGGGCACGGCTAACTAGTGATTGGTTAGCTGGAGCAAAAAAGGCCAAGCGCAAAAAAGGGAGTGAATGGTCTGTTCATGCCGAGGCAGGTTTGGCGCAGCGAATGGCAACCGCGTAAGGGGTAAACCCAGCCACCCCGAAGCAAGACAGAAGAGTGAGTGTATAGGCGTATAAGTGGACTGCCTCATGCCAAGACGGGAGGGTCGTAGCGTAGTATGTTGGAACTTAGCTATCGATGCCTCATGGCGTGGCAGAGGAGTGAAAGGGTGAGCATCCAAGTCAGTCTCACACGGCATGTTAAGGGTGAGCATAAAAGTCAGCCTCACAGGTTGGTAGAGGCTAGCACAAAAATCAGCCTAGCAAGGAATGAAAAAGGTGAGCACACAAGTCAGCCTCGCATGGTATGTCAGAAGTGGGGCCTAAGAAAAATGTCCCACATGGGATGCCAGGGGGAGTGACAAAGGTACAATAGAGTGGCACGATTGAGAGTGAATCAGGTGATAGGGTGAGCACCCAAGTCAGCCTCACATGGTATGGGTGGGGCGAGCACAAAAGTAAGCCTAGCAAGGAACGAGTAAGGTGAGCACACAAGTCAGCCTCGCATGGAACGTAAAAGGTGAGCACAAAAGTCAGCCTCATGTGGGAGTGTTTGAGAGTGAATCAAAGTGCGATTGAGAGAGCACCCAAGTAAGCCTCATACAGGATGTATGAACGCGTGAGTGAGAGTGAATGAGTACATTTAGTACAGCCATCCCCCCAGAAGTAATACCGAGAGGTAGTTCCTGGGAGGAATGATGGCGGAGCCCAATGGAGTTTAGTCGGTATTAATGGCTGGTCACCATTCGAGTCCGACACGCCCCCAGTGCACCCCGTGTGGTAGATTGGACCCTACCAATAGCACGTGTACTGGGCTAGGACATAAAGGTCTTCTCCATTGTAAAAAAAAAACACCGCTATGCGGAATGCTTATATGCATTTTACAAGTAAACAATTAAGTTACGAGACATTTTATTTATGTAGAAATAGTTTACTAGACATCATAGCGAAGATACAATAATTATCTTTGTACTACAAAGGCTCATTTTTTCAAAAATAATCATAATTCTAAAGATAGTCAAATATACACGCAATCTCATATTCGTACAGTATACATATTTTTTTCCAAAATCAATTGAAATTTCTACAATAAATATTCAATGTGGTAGCTTTTGTTTGTAATTACAGTTTTCAATCGTATTGGAATGCTGACCACTAGTTTTTGTGTGTATTCAACTTAAATTGTATTCCATTCTTCTAAATAGTAGTTTTTAAGATCATTCTCATTATAATCCGGAAAGTTTTGTACTTTTTATCCAAAAATTCCCATTTATTTTTCTATCAGTTTGTTCACAATCCGCATCTCTTAGAGCGATCACTAAAAATAAACATTATTAAATACCCGCGCATTGGGATTAGCTTAAGCTATTTAAACATTGCAGTCAAGTTACATTTAGTGCAGCTCAATTGTTTTCCTGAGCGGATTCGTCGCTGGAATCTGGAATGCCGTATATTTCATCGAGTTTTTTGTGGAGTTTACCTTTGTCTTGGGCGATGTTTTGCCATTCGTTGTAAGAAAGTTCTCCGTATCGAGACATATTCGCCAATATAGAATCCCACCAGGTATAAGAAGTACGACAAGGACTCAAACGCTTAGCGGTCAACCTTGAAGCTGCCCGTATAGGATGATGCATCGGGCGGCGCTGTATATGCCCCCAATACCGCATCTGATGGACTCGTACTTTCTTGGTGATGCTTCGTTCACTGAGGAGTAGTTTTATGGAACGTTTCACTGTCTGATCATCGTTGTGATAACAGAGAGAAGCCATCTCATACACTATTTGTCGCTCGTATCTCCGCAACGATTTGCGACTGCGCTTCGTAAGTACGGCTGTTTGATTTCCGTACAACATTGCCGGGGCCAGAACGGTCTCGTATATAAGACGCCCCAACTCCCAGCTTGGTTCTCGTTTTTGAAGAAAGCTCATGATAACTTTGGATGTTATGATGGCATTACGGCAACGCATTCTAGTAGTTAATGGTCGGTCCAATCGCGGCGTTAATGCAGTTCCTAAGTACTTTAAATTTTCCCTCGCATTATAGCTTCTACCAAGAACATTCAGTTTTTCCGGAGCGGGTTGGTTTGGATCTCGCACGAGAACTTTACATTTATCTTCATTCAGCTTCATTCCAACATACGCTAAATTCTCTTTTATGCATTCAACTATTCGTTCAAGATCAGCCACATTCTCAGCAATTATTATGATATCATCTGCATACACAAGCACTATCGGCAAACGGATTCTCATCGTCGGATTCAGTGTGAATATTTCGAGAATCTCCTCCACCGTCGTCAAAAAACGTGCACTGTACGCTGAGGGACGGGGATATGCAGGGTTTGCTTGATTTCTGTTACCTGTCCTGTCTCTTTTATTCTATTGTGATTTTTGTGAGTTTTCCTGCATATATTTGTGGTGAGCGTTTGGGAGGTGGATGGACCGAGTTTGTGTAGTGCGTTGAGTCACGGGGAATAGATGGAGGGGTTTGCTGTTGATGACTGAATAAAGTTCCCCGTGTAGTGTTGACGTTTTCGCTGTTTTCACCTTCTGTTACGGAAAAGCCTATGGATGTGTTGCATCTTCCAACAGTTTGTATTGCCTGCCATGGATAAGCTACTAGTGAATACACGAGGAGCTCTTTTTGTTCATCGATGAGGTATTGCTCTGTTTGCCTCTCTTTTCTTCTGCTGTGAATTTTGTTCATTGAACGTGTTCGGTCTGTCCACTCATTGAATGTTATTGGAGGTTTATGCCAGAGTATACATGGAAATCACGGCGAAGTGCGGGGGAGATGAACAGTGTAAGGTATGCTCTTTAGACCCATGTGGAATAGGTATTGCGATTGCCGAGATAATTAATGCTCTCGAGTATTTCGTTGATATGATCAGTATAGTATTCCATGTTTCTTCAATAACGCTTATGCTCACTGAAATTATATAACATTTTTTCGAAATTGTTTCATTCTGAATTATATATGTAACAGATTGATTATAGATGTAACATACAATATTGAATATTAATTATAATATTAGTATTGTGTTGGGAAAAGACAAGAACATGATTCTCTGCTTCATTTTTTACATATTCTGCTTATTTTAGCTTCAATTAGTAGATTGCATTCTTCTCCTTGCCTTCGGTTGCCTCAATTCGGAGTAGTTAGCGTAAAAAAGCGCGAGTCATCGGTTGTATATCGGACATACAAAGTCGGTCGTTTTAGGGACTTAGGTGGTGCTTGATTTATACCGCTCAAAATGCATTCCAGTTAGCATAAAAATCCGCGCGAATATCGATTGCATGAAAGTCTGTATTTTATTAAATCGTTCGTGAAGAAAAAGCAATATATATAATTGTCGTTTCATTACTTGTAATAGTATCAATGATGGTAATCCATAAATGTTATGTTACGAAATCTTGATCTAAGCTTTATGTTATATTGTATTTTTCTTGAACGGTCGTGTTTTGCCGGAAGGATGAAACAGGGAATAATAAATTCGTGTGCATGCCATCTGAAAAAAATTTGATTCATTCAAGTATAGGCAACACTCCCGGCAACCGGTTGCCCGGAGTTTAAGTTGCATTTTTAACAAATCAAGTATTTCCGAATTAATTCAACAAACGATAAATCTATGATAAATTCTCGGCAGCCGGCTGCCCAGAACAACAAACACATGATAACATCTCTGAGAGTTGCATAATCGTATCACTTATCAAGGTGAATCCAGATTTGTGTGACGCTTTACCCCATCCCACTAACAAAAACTCCTTCCCGTGGCAAACGTGGAGATGCAGAGGTATACACGGTCTCCATAACAACGTTTACCACACTAATATTCCTTTCCTTCCCCGATGACTGTAAGGACGTGGCCGGCGCCGTTATTGACATTTTAAAGAATAGAACTCTCGAGACTTGTACATTGATGGTGGATAGCTACTCCCAGGCCCCATCTGTTGATTCTCTGTGCAATTTCGCTTGTTCTGGTCAATCACGGAGTAGCAACTACGGACGCTTTGCTTTAAAATTTATTTTAAGATATTCATATTAAAATATACATTCTGATCCATCATTCCATCAATGAAGACCAAATTTCTAGCACTTCTAGTGGACATATAATACCCCATACAATAACTTCACTGTCTCTGCGCTTAGCTGCTGTTGTAAGGCTTTCACGTCCAGGCCTGAGTTCGATTTTCTCCACTCAAAACAACAGCCATTTCAATCAAAGATGTTGAATTTGGACTCGTAGACAAAGTTTACAATCTTTCGAATATTCCTATAAAATGTTTCAATGTTGCTTAGTAAATAAAAAATCAATTCTTTGTTCTTCTCATTGATGAACAGCTTCTTGGTCAGAACACAGGTATTGTAATTATCCGTTCTCCATAGATTACGAGCCGTACCAGAGCAGACTTATACTTAAATGCTATGATTCAATTTATTTACCATGTATATAACATTAATTACTCGATTTTCTAATTAAAAATCGTTTATCCTTCATGGTAAATTTTTTGCGGTTAAAGTTTTTTGCAATATCTTCTCTACGTTTCGCCACATCAAAGTTTTTAACGACATGGTAAATAGTTGGACGCAACCTTTGAACAATTTCAAAGATTTCATGAAGTGATTTAGCGTGATTTGGTAAGTAATTATTAGTTTCCGTCCCATAATGGGAGTTAGTTTACTTTTTTAAACATGTTAATTTGAGGGAATTTCTTAAACTAGTGTAGAGGAAACTGTGCCAATGAACACTTTTCTGTAGTAATAAAATCTATTTTTCTAAGTAAAAAAAAAAGATGGGTGGGTAATGTCTGCGACATAACCGGAGAGATGTAGAATACATAAGGAACACGTTCTTCAAATATGTTGATACTCATTAGGATTTTTGGACAAAAGCTGATTTGGGCGAGGAATATTTCAAATTATTCTTTACAAAAATGATGGTGGTCCTGAAAAGGACCGGTTTTGTTGGCGTTGTTGGCCTTGGTGAGGGAGATGGCTAACGATGAAATTAATTGTTAGCATGAGGAAGTCGCGTAGTACTGGCCAATGGAAGAACAGATAATAATTGATTCCTGAAAATCAATTTTTCTTTATTCATGTAAATTATACATACTTACAAATCTAACAGAAGATTCCTGATCATATTTCTGAATCATTAGCGTGAACATTGTGTAATTTGGTTAAGTACAATGAAAGTTACAAACTTTCCAAACTCGACCTTCTGTTCCTTCAGAAATATTGAAATGGGGTGTTAGTCGTGGTCACAATAAAAAAAGATGGGTGGGTAATGTCTGTCACATAACTGGAGCGTCGTGATTTCAATTCGAGACGTTAATTTAAATCTAATAATATTCAACAGAATCACGTTTGAATGGGAAATTTTCAAATAATTCTCTATGGTAATAATGGTGGTTCTGAAAAGAACCTTTGGTATCGGCGTTGGTGTTGATGGTGATGCGCTGGATCGTTGGATATTTTTGGCATGATAGTTACGTGCCTGGCGAACTGTTTTGTAGCCTCGAACAAAACGACAAGACTGGCTTCTTCGGGTACCATTACGGCTGAACTTTATAAGCTTAGCTCGACTTTGAAATCCTGCACAATCTCACGAATCAGACACTGGTAGGGCTATTTTGTTTGCTACTAGCACGGAGCTGCACAAAAATATCATTTAATGCAGTTAGTTCACGGGGGCTGCCAAAAAGCTTGAATAGAAGCATGCGACTTCAACGTTTCTCTTAAACACATGCAACAACACATTCGTTTTGGTAATACTGATAATAACAGTAGAAAGGAATGGAAAAGCAGTGCACGAAACGAGCGAGAGGATAATTTAAATTTTTGTTCCGTGTGCAAGCTACTTCTTTCCACCCAACGTATTATGTTGCTTGTTGAAAATTTGCTACGCACCTTAAAATGAAAGTTTCAGTTTAACTCTCACTAGAACACAATTGATTGGTCCTGAAAAGAACCGTTGCTTTTATTGTAATTTACGCCCACTCCCACAAACCGACCAAGTAGGCATCACTGGCTTCATTACGGCTGAGTTTTGTAAGCGTAGCTCGACTTTGAAGTAATACACAACCTTACGAACCAGACGCTGGAATGTTAGCCAGCGGATTAGTTGCTCCGTTGCCCTTTAGTTGGGGCGAAATACTAGCATGGCGACAGTTCCTGATCGGTAGTTGGTTGCGATGGGCCACCAGTAGCTGGGGCACTTTTGCGGACCGTCATCATCGCCAATTGCTTTCCTCCGGTGGACTGGCTGCTTGCTAGTGCTTGAACGAATACGAATGATGAGAAAAACCGACCGACCAATATTCATATATGAAAACACGAGAAAGCACTACTATCGCTCTCCCGCTCGTTTTCGTGCCATTCCTGTGCTTTTCCTTTCCGTTCGGCTACCAATACTAGCATAACCAAAACGAATATTCTGTCTTTCCATCGCCTTCAATCTAGTGGCCAGTGCTAGCAAACTTGCATGTTCAGTTTTTCAATAACAACATTCCAACAATATTTTCAAAGAATGTTGCAGATTTGAAAAGAAGGAAGGAAAAGATTTTCACAAATTTAAATTCTTTCGTGTTATTTGTTAGCGCTGATAAAGGCTATTTAGTTTGCTACTAGCAAGGAGCTGCACAAACAAATCGATTTATGCAGTTAATCAACGGAGGCTGCCAAAAAGTTCGAATAAAAGCATGCGACTAGTGTGCTTTGCACGTTCTATATTTTATAAATACTAGAGAGGATCAATAAAATAATTCAAATTGTTATAGCGACATGCAATTGTGGCAACACTGGTCATGAGATGGTGGGGGAACACGCACATTCGTTTTAGTTATGATGGTAGTAGCAGCAGAAAGGAATGGAAAAGCAGTGCACGAAAACGAGCGAGAGAGGATAATTTAAATTCTCTTTCTTTCTTTCCACACATCGTATTTCTTATATTGCTTTCTGAAAATTATTTGTTATACACCATAAAATGTAAATTTCAGTTTAACTCTTATTAGAACACAATTAATTGGTCCTGTAAAGAACCGTTTATTGTTTTATTGCGGGAGCATAATTCAGACGCACTCCCCGCGGACACGGTGAGCTAGAAAGCACTATTTTGCATTCTCGAACAAACCGACCAAGTATGCATCGTTGGCTTCTCGGGGCATCATTACGACTGAGCTTTGTAAGCGTAGCTCGACTTTGCAGTCCTGCACAATCTCACGACCCAGACGCTGGAACGATAGCCTACTCTGTTGCCCTTTAGTTGGGGCGAAATTCTTGCAGGGCGACAGTGCCGATGAGTCACCAGTAGCTGGGGCACTTTTTCCGCCGTCGTCATCGCCAACTGCTTTTCTTCGGTGGACTGGCTGCTTGCTAATGCTTGAACGAATACGAATGATGAGAAAAACCGACCGACAGATATTTATATAATCGCGCTAATATGCACTACTATCGCTTTATCGCTCGTTCTCGTGCCGTGCATGAGCCTTTCCTTTCCGTCCGGCTTCTAATGGCCTAACCAAAGGAATATGCCGTCTTTCCCCCACCAACTGCTCTCGTCAAGCAACCCAATGCGAATAATCATAAAACAAACATGTAGTGGACCTATATATAAACTTTTCATTATTTTATTGCTCGGTTGGTCCACCATTTTGACGGCTCTGTCCGGGATGGGCTGAAAATTTTCACTTTTCCGAGTCGTTTTCGAAAGATTTTTCAAAAACACAATTTTTTGTTATTAGTGCATGTTATACATTTGCAACAAATTGGCCTAAAAATCAAATCATTCTGTTAAGTATGATAAAAGTTATTAACGTTCAAAATCTGACGCGGCGCCGCAGCCGATATTTTGAAACGGGACCCCTATATTGAAACCTTAAATGTATTCTACATTAAAAAAAGAAGTAACAGGTCTTAAATTACAAATTGATTGACTTTTCATAAGAGTACAAATATGAAATTGTGCCATTTTCATACCAAATAATGATTTTTATGTGTAGTGTACGGAAACTTGCACACTTTAGATTACAAATGATAAGAAAATAACAGATGATGATTCTACTACCACATTTACAAAACAATACCTATATTAAATAGCGCAAACATTTATGAAACAATATTAAACATATACACTAGAGGTGTACGAATATGATATTGTGTCACTGTATCAACAATGTAAAGGTTGCCACATTTATTGGCTAAAAAACTCGTTGGAAAGAAGTGACGATGATTGAATAGTTTAATAATCATCTTCATAAATTTGATCTGAAAGATTTCAAATATGCCTACAACGGTTTGACACTAAAATAAGGACATTTGAAGTAAAATAAGGACGCTTTCCCAAATCGTCAAAAATAAGGACATGTCCTTTAAAATAAGGGCTGTTGGTAATCCAAACCGTTAGTATTTTCGGAAGCTTCACAATATGTCGCATATGCCCAATAGAAACGGAGAATAATAACTTCGTCAAATTATCGCATATATGTGCATTTATTTCCCACGAAATGTGCACAGCAACAGGTAGGCAACCTTCTAGAAATTAAATGACACAGACATAACTGCAAATTTATACTTTAGTTAGTAAAGAATAGTTTCGTCTTCTTCGATCTCAAATATTCAAACCGATCTTCTAATTCAAGTCAACACTATGCATGATCGTTCCTCTAGCTCCTAAACCAGTAACTTTAAACAAAGCACCAGCAGGCGCAGGTTGTGGAGATTTGAACTCTTTTGCTGAAGTTGTTACGTACAGTATGTCCAAATTGGGCCCTCCGAATGCCACAGATGTCACTTGCTCGGCCGGTATTTTTATTTCCATTACAATTTTACTATCACTACAATAGGAAAAGAATTGTTAAGACGTATTATTAGTTATAAAACTAATATTACAAAGGATTAATTTTGTATACTGTAGATCCACCGAATGTAGCAACGTAGAGAAAACCATTCATGTCAATAGTCATTCCATCGGGTACAAATGAAGGGCGCGAACCATTCTCTCGGAACTCAATAACCACTCTTTCATTAACTGCAACAATATAAGATGTATAGAGTAATATGGCTACATTGTCGATACTTACAAAGATTTCCGTTAGCATCTACAGAATATTCTTTTACATCTAAATCACACGAGTCGATGTAGTAGAATAAATTTTTCGTTTCATTCCAACATAACCCATTAGATACACCGATATTTTTTTTCAATACCACAAACTGCTTTCGTTGAGCATCGTAACGATAAAATGTTCCAAGTCGTGATTCAAAAATATCTCCTTTCTCCTCGAGTCGCATTGTACCGCCATAAAAACGACCACTAGAATCAACTTTAGCATCGTTAAAACGATTGTCAGGCAGTTCCAGCTCTACCTGGCCTACGGTTTTTACATATTTTGCCGTTGAAGAAACTCCATCCCACTCAATCATTGTAACTTCGCGTCCTGTTCCAATAATGAATTTCGTTGTACTATTCTTTACCGGAATGATGAAAGATATCACAGGGTAATCATCTGAAAGAAATAATATGCATACACAGTAATATACACCACCTATTAAAACTTTATCAATAAAGATTGACAACACAAACGCAAGACTAGCTGCCAATTGTGCATTAATAGTATCGTTGACAAATAGACAAACGCAGCTAGAGAAATGGATTAGAACAATTGACACTGAAAGCCATGAAAAAATAACAATTCTTGTGTACCTAATTAGTCGATTCAAACAAAAAATACTATATGTTATTTAATTTTCTTTTATTTTTGCGAGATTCTCAAATAACAGTTATTGAAAATTATTATTGATCTCATCTTTAAAAGCTTCTTTTAGCCTAGACCTAACTATCTGAGCCATTTCACAAACAACAAAAAGAACTGACCTCATTGGCGGTTTTGTATTGTATTGTATTGTCTTCGATTTAAAAAAGTTACATCGCACAGACTTAGACTAAACACTAACTTAATCCTATTTTTAATTTAAACGATTCTTTACTAATATTAAAATCAAACAAATGATAGCCATTGTTGAAGAGTTGACAGCAAACATCCAAAGGATTATTCTGGCCGTACTGCGTGCGATGTGTTGAGCGACGGAAAAAAATCAATTCTCCGGAAAGTTCTTCCCGGAACGTTGAGGTCGAGTTTTGCTAGAAGCGCAGGAGAGTTTATGTTGTCTGTCAGAAGGTCGAAAATGAAAAGTCGTTGCAGAAAAATCCGTCTGTTTCGCAGCGTAGGGAGATTGATAAGGATACAGCGATCTTCATATGGAGGAAGCTGGAAACGGTTTTGCCAGGGTAACCGACGAAGTGCAAACCTGATAAAGTTCTTCTGTACCCGTTCGATACGATTAATGTGTATGGTGTGATACGGAGCCCAAATAGTAACGCCATATTCTAGAATACTGCGTACCAGTGTAATGTATAGTGTTTTAGACAATACACATCGTTGAAATCACGAGTGTTGCGTTTGATGAGTCCAAGTACAGCGTAGGCTTTAGCTATAACGGAAGAGTAATGTGCCGTAAAGCGTAGCTTAGAGTCCAGAATGGCACCAAGGTCCTTGACGGATACGACTCGTTCTACGGGAGCAGAACACATTGAGTATTCGAACTTAATTGGAGTATGTGCTCGTGGAAAAGTGATTGTACTGCATTTTTGAATATTCACACTCATTCCATTTCTGTCACTCCAGTCAATGATCCTATCGACGTCCATTTGCAATGCACAACAGTCTACCATAGTTGTTATGACACGATAAATTTTCAGATCATCAGCATACATGACTTTAGAAGACGATAATTCACTGCAGAGGTCGTTCACAAAGAGCACAAATAGAAGAGGTCCGAGATGACTCCCTTGAGGAACACCCGATGAAATGTAGAAAGGATCCGAGAGTGTAGTTCCAAGTCGCACCGAGGCGCTACGGTTCGCAAGATATGAGGAGATCCAATCAGTCAGCCAGTCCGGCAGTCCAGTCCTCCTTAGCTTTTCCACAGCAAGCTGATGAGGAACATGGTCAGAAGCTTTCGAAAAGTCGATGTACACCGCATCGAGATCTGTTGTCGTTTTTCCAGTTTATCAATAAGCGTCGACACGTAGCTCATCAGATTTGTAGTTGTCGAGCGCTTTTGTACAAAACCATGCTGGTCCAAAGCGATGATGTGTTTTAACGCGGGGTAGATAACATCTAACAATATACTCTCGAAGATTTTAGGGAGACTGCTTATGATTGAAATTCCTCTATAATTGGTGACATCATGTACGTTGCCTGTTTTGTGGATTGGAGTTATCAAAGCTTCCTTCCACTTCGTGGGGAAAACATTTTCAGCAAGAGAGCGATGGAATAATAGAGATGCTGGTAGTGCCAAAGATGAAGAGCAGTTCTTGATGAACGATGGTTGTAGCCCGTCGGACCCTGGGCCCTTGGAACTGTCAATCCCCCGAAGATTAAGATGTTCCTGATGTTCGGTGAATGATGTTGAAGGCAAATTCAGAGTGAACATTGGCAAACTACTCAAGTACGATTCAGACAAAGGTGGTGAGTTATTACTTAGCACGCTTTGAAAGAATGACGTGAATAGATTTGCTGACTCCGCTGGTGACGTTGATGTCCTGTCTCGATAGTTGCCGCTTTCCGGGATTCCACCGGAGCACGTTTTGTTCCGCAGGTAAGACCAAAACTGCTTTGGGTTGTCCTTCATGCTGCATTCAATTCGGAAGACATATGAACGAAAGGATGTTGCATTCACGAGCTCGAATTGGCGTTCTAATTCCCGTACAAACGTTTTGTCGGTTTCGCCTCTTGTTCTAAAAATCGTTTTCGAGCCTTCCTGAGACGATTTCGAAGATTTCGTACTTCAGCATTCCACCAAGGTCGTTTGTTATCCGAGCGGCGCGTGCTTTTCTTCCTAGGTACAAGTTGTTGAAATATTGATTCAAGTTCGTGATAAAATCTATTCACAGATTCATCCAGAGTACCCAGCGTTAATATCTCAACCCAATTTATTCGTGAAATTTTAGTGTTTAATTCATCATAATTGCATTGATTGAAATCGTAGAATAAATCAACATCGTCATTCATAGACACAGGAAACACAGCGTCAACTTTCAACACAAACGGTTTGTGGTAACGATCTAATCTCATTAACAATGCGGGTGGCTCCAATACTTCGCATCCGCCAGTGTTACTAACAAACGCTAAATCAAGCAACCTGCCATTCTCGTTCGTCAAATAGTTTACTTGTTGTAGGCCAGAAGCAATCATGGTTTCGACTAACAAAATTTCATGTTCTGAGGAGGCATTTATTGGAATAAAACATCCAACTCCGTCATCGAAACTCCAACGTAGCTGAGGTAAATTATAGTCGCCTAAAACCACCACCCTATCGTTGGTACTAATTTGATCGTACAGTCGATTGACACAGACAGCATGCTGTTCATACAAAGCGAGATCAGAATTCGGTGGTAGGTAAATCGCACATACAACGAGAGACACTGCCCCGTAATATATACGAACTGCTACTTGTTCTAGACGGGCGGCTCCATCGACGGTCACAATATTGCTTCGATTTCCTTTTTTGATGCCTATCAATACACCACCACCACGAAGGGCACGGCTGGTAGAGCAATTTCGATCGCATCGATATATTTCATACTCATCGGTCAGTTCAGCATTGAGGATATCATCGTTAAGCCATGTTTCTGTTAATACTACTACGTCATAATCAGAAACAGATAAGGCTCAAAAGATCTCCTGAGTCTTCGTACGTAATCCACGGACATTCTGATAACAAATCGTGACTGAGCGCTTAGTATAATTAATCACATTATCGGTAGTCGGGTCGGATTCGGAGCTCTGTGATTTCAATTGCGAGTGTACCGTCTGATTAGTGTTAGCGATTGGCGAGATACATGCAATGAGCGGGGTAGTGTTGATTGTTGTTGTTTTTTCATATCTGCTGTTGTGATTGAAACCGAAACGTAGATCGCGTGTGAAAATCAAACTCACGGAAGATTATTCCCTTCTGCCAGGAGGATTTTAACAGGGAGACCGTTTTCAGCTGTAATCCAACTCCGACTTTGAACGACACGAAGGAAAGTTCTTCAAGATTTTTGCCCTTGGGAACTAACTTACGGACGTCAACAGTCTCGCTGGTGTTGAGGTTTTGCTGCACTAAATTTTGTATGTCTTCCTCTGTTGCCTTCGGGTCAAAACCAGACAGGTAAAGCCAAAACAATTCTTCGCCTGATTTTTTTACTTGTCTTTGGTACCTTCATTAACGTTAGGAGAGGACTGATCACAATCGCCGTCCAAGCGGGGACGTTTTCGGGAGCTGCTGGAGCAACCCTTACGGCCGATTTTTTCGGTTAGCACGGCTGGAATGTGCTGTAAAATTTTATTTATTTTTGCGCTATTCTGCTCCATCTCATTCCCAAGCTCCAACAGCGCCTTATTGTGTTCAACACTAATGGCATCCATGGCATTGTTGGTTGATGAGATGGCGACTTTCTGGTACTGTTCTGTATTTAAGGAGCATTTTCATATTCTAGTTGTAGGTTAAACTTTTGAATATAATTTAAAATGTTATAAATACTATTATTTGAAACGCTCAATCGGCCAGTTGGCTCAAGGCATAATAATAAAACAAACAACTGAAATTCGACTGATTTCATTGTTGATTTAAACTAGTTCATCGTTAAATACGATTGAAAAAAGGACTAATTTTGATTGACGTTTTGTTTCATCGACCGACGGTTGAAAGTATGGAACTTAAGGCGAAAGGTTACAGGATCGGCTGCGGCGCTTTCTCGAATTTTTAAAACTTTTACGTAAAAGATATCAACAATCCCTCTCGTGTAAAGTTGCGCAAGGAATTAAGCTATTTTTTGGTATAACTAAAATTTTAAAATTTTGATGATTACTCACGGCTAGCATTTTCTAGTTCGAACCAAAATATCTCCGATATTTTATTCAAAAGTACCCCATATTATTGCATAGGATTGTAGCTTGCTTTGTGTAGAATTTTTTGTTCGCTTACATTACATAGCTACGATGCTTCGTTTTTGAGTTATTCATATTTTAGTAAAGTTGATGAAATACCCATATTTGCAGCCGCATTTCTACCAAATGCCGTATGTCCAGTCTAACTTCAGTGAAAACGAATACAAAGCGCACGCGCATGCAAGATGTCGGTTTTGTGCCAGACCGGACTAAGCGATATTACATTGATACAGAGAAAAACGTGTACAAAAATTAAATCTTTGCATTCTTTACGGTATTATCCGCAATGGATTCATATCATAATTCATGCTAATGATAATATTTTTCAAATCTGGCGCAAATGAAATGTAGCTGAAGAAGAAATTATTGATTCAATCCTATCATTTTCTCTTCTTTTGAGATTTTGCTACTTAGTCCGGTCTGACTTTACACCGATCATATAGCACAATGGTGAAACAGGTAAGACATCACAAATGTCGGTTAGCCGCATGGTTGCAGCCACGTGTTTCCCCATTGATGATTTCTATAGTCTGACTGTTGGTTTGAATATTTCATTCTTTCCGATATGTTATTATAGTTACTAAACTGCCTTGGCGTTCAATAATAAGGGATGCCGTTGAGGTGGAGCTTCCATACTGCATTGTCAGTAGCTTTTCGCAAGTTCTTGAGAGGTGAAAATTTGGTTACCCTCCCACTAATGAAGAATAAATAGACGATAAACTGCTTACCGGGGAAATAAACGCACAATTCAAATGTTTATATTTACCAGGCTGCAGATGTCAGCTTGTGAGAATTATAGGTGATTTTCCGTAAATGTTTGGGAGCAAAATTCTTCATTCTATGTTTGAATGAAGAACTTTCCTCCCAAACCTTTACACAAAATCACATATTGGAGAGCATACTTCAGCATAGTATGCATATGTATCATTAGTCGATTGTTCGATCTAGTAAAAGCTTCTGCTAAAGCGAGAGAGATTTTGAAAATGGCTGTAGTTTTTAAATGTCCGTGTTTGTTTTTGCAGATATACGTTTCCCTACGTTCTTATTGCAGTTTACTCTTCATATAAAATAATGAGGGAGTAGTACACATGTCCCGTCTATAACAAAGGTGATAAGCTGGATTGTTGCAAGTACCAGTCAATCACATTGCTGAATGCCACCTACAAAGTGTTCACCGCTGCCCATAGAGAAAAATGGGGAATTCAGAGCAGGTTTTACTGGGACATGCATCATTACAAACGAAATATTTTCGATTCGACTAGTCTTTGAAAAATGTTGCAATTACAACGTGCCACCTGTTTATAGATTTCAAAGCCGCATATGATACAATCGATTGAGATCACCTATGGGATCTAATACACGAATATGGGTTTCTAGCTAAACCGACATATTTGATCAAATCGACTATGGATCGAGTGATGTGTTACGTCCGAGTATCGGGGACACTATCAAGTTCTTTTGAAACTCAGGAAGGACTATCTAATGTTTAATATCTTCGGAAAAATGCGGTAATAAATGGTAATAAATATGTACACGAGAGCAAGAGGTTCGAAGGAAGAAACATTACACCTTATGCTCATATGCTCGGTTCTAAACCAAGAGGCGTGATATACGATCATGTCAATCATCATTTCAACACTCTAATAACCAGACCTCGAAAGTGAAATTTCCATCTCGTTACATCTTAGCAGTTTAGAAAATATTGCAAACTACTATTTTTTTGGGCTATCTAGACTACTGTATTACTACTACTGCATTTAGATGCGACCAAAGTTGAATTTTCTACGACTAAAAAGTCGGTGCAAGTACTACAAAACACTGAAAATTACAATTATGTGGAAGAATTTAAATCTATCGTGAATAACCATGAATGATATAACCTTAAATTATTTGTATGTGAGCGAAACATTTCTAGAAGACCGTTGATAGTTTCTCATGTAAGGAACAAAAATATCTTCACAATACAATACAGAAAATTTATCTTCACTGGATTTTAACTCAATGAGCTATTATTTCTTCATATATAGTTCAGAAAATTTTCTTATTTTCAATTCCGATTTGTTATTTGGCCGATTCTCATATACCAATCGACTGTGTGTGTGTTTTTTTTGTTTTTGTTTTTAGAAGATAGCAAAAAACTTCCAAAAAAGCCCTGAGGCTGCAGGAAAAAAATATATTAAACTGTAATGTCTCAGGGAGCTGGTTTGTGTTGCCATCCGACTCGCCAAAAACCACTACTCTTGCCTAAAACCTGAATCCTCCCCGGCACTACCTTACGGCATTACTTCGGGGAGGGGGTTTTTATGAGCATAACACCCACTCTAATTCCACTACTTAGCAGTTAGTTCCTTCAGTAGGGTTACAGCACTACTCCTCGACGGTGGTGTGTTCTTCACCATCAACACAGACTGGCAATTTCTACATGGTAGTCGGACAGCTAGCAGTGGGTCGAAACTTTATGCTCTTCCCCTACGAAGACAATTTGGGCGGAAAACTTCAGAATGTCTAATTTACCTAGCCCTTCGGCTCCCTTGTGCCACTATGCACCGAAACTTTTTTCTCGTACCATTTAGCACCACTTACTCGTTCAGCTCCCGACTTGTTCGCAAACTACTCGGTCCAGTCCCCAACGATGGATCTGGCCTACTCCGAAGGAGAATTCCTAGGCGAGACAGGTTCTCCCGATACCGAGCGGTAGATTTCTCCCGATGCCGATGTTCGTTTCCGTGAGTCAATTAGCTCCCCGCTTTGTTCCGATCTACTCGATGTAGCCCCAGCGATGGACCTAGCCTACTCTACGGACCAGCCAGTAGGTGCTAAGGTCCATCCAGCGATTCCGGGTGGAGCGTAGCTTCCGGTTCACTGGCGCCCCAATGATCCATTGCTAGCTATTCGACGCAGTCTGATCCCCGGCTGTGCATCTACCCTACTCACGAGCTATCCGGTAGGGTGTTAAGGTCGGTCCGGCGATTCCGGTTAAGTCTGACGTCCGTATCACTGGCGCCCAGATGACTCGAACCCGGTTCTACGTTGCGTACTACTCAACTGGTCCCCGGCGGGGGACCTAATCTACACCAACGGATAGTTCCCCGGCGGCGGAATTTCTCGCGAATCCCAATTTGTGATTTAACGGCGACTTTCTAGTCAAGGGCGTACTTTGTTGGTCCCTTCGCCACCTCCTCTGCATCTCGGAGAGTATACTCGTAACCACTCTATTGACAGCGTCCCAGGTATGCTCGTCGTGGCACATCTCTTCAACGATACTGTCAACTATCACACCCTAAGAAAACTTCTCCGAACGTAGATCACGTGTTCCTGTGTCTTTGCACGTTTACACACTCCGGGCAAAGGAGTGCCGAAGCATGTCCAAACCGGTGCAAATACTTCCGGAAGCATCCGTGCCCGTACAAAATTTGCATCAAATGTAAGTTCACATCTCCATGTTTCCTATGCACCCAAGCTGTCACATTTGGGATTAGTCCTCAGCCATAGTGATGCATTTTCGGGATCATGCCGGCGATAACGCATACTACCTCCGACGATATTGTTCTGTAACCACTCGCGACTCGTACGGGCATCAGCCGGAATGTCCGGTTCAGCTTTTCACGATTCCGCTTGGTTTTCAGCGCAGCACCCCAGGCAGGAACCTCATATCGAAGTATCGATGACGAAACAGTCGATAGCATACGTCTCGTCTCGGTAGCCGACATTTGGCATGATTCTCGTTGTCTTCGCCGACTTTTCACAGACGTAGTCGACGTGGTTGTTGAAGCTCAACCGGTCGTCGGTTATCACTCAAAATTCTGCCCTCCAACGTCGATCTGAATCCGCTGAATCGCTTTGACGCTGCTTGTGGTGGGCTATTTACAGCTTGACTCCGTTCATCCAGCTTTCGATCGCGTCTATTGTCTCCGTCACCGACAACTCCACTTCTTTAAATGTCTCACCAATCACCGTTAGTTACATGTCGTCCGCGAAACCCACACAGAAAAAAATATTTTGTAATTTTAAGTTTATTTTCATAAACATATTTGGAGCATGAATATAAATGTAAAATTAAGTTCCACCACAAATCCACACGACTTGTCGTGCTTTCTTCAACGAATTTTATTATAATTCTACACATGGATTGAAAATTACAGTTTCTTCAAACGGAAAACCAATGCACTTCAATGTATTTTTTACACGCTTATTGCTGTAAATGACATGTAATATTACACGAACGAAAGTGTAAAATTGTATGCTTTTTGATGCTCTAATTGAGTGCATTGATTTTAACGTAATTTTCAATCAAAGTTTTGATTCAATCTTTATATGTTTACATTCGTATTGATTTACATGTCGTTTAAATTTCATTTTTTTTTGTGTGCGCGATTTTCACTTTCCTGGGCAGCCGAAGAGTTATGACCCCATCGTATACCCGTTCCAAAGAGTTGGACCAAGAATGGAGCCTTGAGGAACGTACGCTGTGAATGACATTGACTTCTGCCCTTCGCTCGTCTCGCACAGCAGCACTCTGCTCTAGAAGTAGCTCTTCAGGATCTGGTATAGATAGTTGGGAACCCTCATTCTGTGCAGCGCTGCAGCAATGACTGTCCAGTTGGCGCTGTTAAATGCATTCTTAACATCTATCATAACCACAGCCCAGTATCGATATCCTCTTCACTTCTGTTTAGATGCCTTCTCAGCACTCTTAAACATTGTCAGAATTGCATCCACTGTTGACGCTTCTTGCGCAATCCGAGCTGCCTCTTAGTTAGTCCGCGCGGCTTCGGCTGCAGTACCAGCTTCTATACCTTCCAAATTTTGGGGAACCTTTATTTAAACACATCTGCAGCACCATCCTGAACACGTCCGGATATGCCAGGATCGCAGCTTTCAACGCCACGTTTGGTGTTCTATCCGGACCGGGGGATTTCTTTGATTTCAGACACTTCGATGCTTTGTCGAGCTCATCGTTACTTACCAATCGTCCGTGTGTGCTCCTTCTTCTTCGCCGTACGGTGTTGGTGGCCAGATAGTTGGATCGTGCTTCGGGTAAAAGACCCTCGATAATTATATTCAGCTTACTCGGGCATTTTTTGGCTGGCGTCGTCGATCCCTTCATTTTCGCCATCACGACTAGGTACGCGTCACCCCAGGGATAAGCGTCTACTTCTCGTCACAGTTCTTTGGGGCAATCTGATTTTTTAAGTCTGTCAAGTTACTCTCCAAACCCCAGGCGTTGAAGTAACCACCAATGACTACCGGCTTCCGACCGATCAACTACTCGATTAACTGCTCCAGCATTAGGCTGAACTGCTTTACTGTCCACCTTGGAGGAGCGTAATAGCTACACACGAAGACGCCATTGATTTTGGCGATCACGAAGCCTTCATATGAGCGTTCTACCACTTCTTGAATGGGGAATCTGCCCATGACTTTTATCACAGCCGTTCAATCGATATGAGAGTTCCTAAAATCGATTTTCCAGCGCGAGAACGCCCTCCAGCACTACGAGACTCATCGTATTGGCCGAGTGCATGCAACCCAAGGAAATGCGCAAGCAACGATACTTATTATCTCCAGTTCGATGAAGTGTATGTTCGAGGGTACTTTTTAAGGTTTTAGACCCCCCCCCCCCCCGCCTAAAAGGACGGCTGATTGCCTTGCGATGGCTGCAGTCTTCTTGGATATAAAGGGGGCTTTTGACTCAGTTTCTTTCTGAGAAGCTGCACCAGAATGGCCTTTCACCGATTTTAAATAACTTTTTGCTAAACCTGTTGTCTGAAAAGCACATGCATGTCTAAGTTCCCTGTTCTACAATTTTTACGTAAATGACATTGACGATTGTCAATTCATGCACGCACTTGCAGACGACGCGCAGTGTCGCCTAGCCGGACAAAACCTCTAAATTTTATTTTGGATTTTTCATGATTTAACGTTTTCTTTGTTTGTAAAGAGGTTTAATGGAGTTTTCTCAAAATATTAGGTCTTGAAGACGAAAGATAGATTTTTTGCAGAACTTCAAAGGTGAAATAGATGATCAATTCTGTAAAAAAATGTATTCAAACCTATGTTATTCAAATGACTATATATTTTTAGTAAAGATTCCGATTAGGGTCGAACTGGTTTCATTTGAAAGGTTATTCGCTGGACTTATAACTTTCCATTTGGTCGATACAAGCTTTTTTTCTCACACAAACATGAAGCACAAATAATAAATCGTGCATTAAATTTAAATTATAATGTTCAAAGTGGCTGTACTTTATTTTGAAACAGTTCGGAAAGATCACTTGTAGTTAATGATACTTGAAAATTGGCGTACGTTCCGAAAATGAATGTGCTTTTTGCCCCGTGGTAGGAAAAAATGTGATTTTTCATTATATGTCTGAAGGAGACGCATGATTGTGTTTGATTCCCCAAGGTACGAAATATAATTTATGAATGTCTACCAGCATTATCAACAATTGAAAAAATGTGTATTCTGCTTAAAATTCGCTACACCAATTTTTTTGAAATTGAATTTTCATATATTGTGCACATTCGTTAATGTTGAATTTTCGAACCACGAACTAAGTACCAAAATTTTGAGGTAGAAATAAAAATAAAAAAATAACATCAAATATGAATTCAGTGCGACAAAATTACCCCAATGTGAAGTTTTCATCAAATTCGGGCCACTTTTGAAGTTTTGTCCGGCTTTTGTATGGAAGATGATCACTGTGCGACGGGGTGGTCTCTGTTACAGCGCCCAAGGCATTTGGGGGTGTTTCTGTTTCCGCTCTGCCTCGAACATACACTTCATCAAACTGGAGAGAATCAAGTATCGTTGCTTGCACATTGTCGGCGTAGCCAGAAATTTAGTTTGGAGGGGGTTTTGACGAAAATCTTTGATTTTTCAAAAATGTTGGTGGGTCTTTTGATGACATTTAATCTGTAGGCCGCGATCGACTGGGTACTACCGTGTTCTGCAGTAATAGCGAAATGGGATGGTGTGAGCGGGCATGGGTGCTATAACCCTACTGTAGGTAGAATTAAATACCTGTCGCATGTGTCAGTTATGTTGGGTGGCGGACTACGAGACAGATTAGGTCAAGTTCAACGAGTGGCCCAAAACACCACTTTACTAACAATCAAGCAGAAAAGGATGAGCTGAAAATTCGCAACTTCGAATTCGTAGCATTAGAAGAGCTTTGATGGACGGGGCAGAATGTGTGGAAATGCGGGGATCGAGCGACGGTGCAAGAGCTGGGCAAAATGCGCCAACGCGTATCAAGTGGCAGGCGATCAGCGAAAGGATTTGTGTAGTGTGGATCAAATCCACAGCATTATCAATGTGCACTGACCTCACGAAGCCGAGAAAGATGCATTTTATGCGCAGCTGGAGCATGTCTATGATAGCTATGATGTCATCGGTGACATAAACATCCTGATAGGCCGGGGCATTGTATAAACCGGTTATCGCACAGGATAGTTTGTAAACCTTATAAACAATGTGCAGAAATTCTCATGATTGATAAGTATAGTATAGTATTATGACGAACACCTAAATAGCGAAGCAGTAGACGACAAGAGTATTGCAAGAATCAGCTTGGAGACGCGCACAGTCGACGACAGATTTCGAATCTACCTAAGATTCATGAAAAAATAGGACGGTTGGACCGCTGGCAATGATCAACTGTCATATAAGCAACTCAAACACAGAGTAGAGGAATTGGCTAGAGCACTCCACTGGGTGCTTTTGAAGATCTGGAAGGAGGAGATTTTACCGAAGTATAGGATGTAGGAAGTAGTATGTCCCATCTATAACAATGGTGTTAAGTGGGATTTTTGCAACTAATTACCGAATAATACCATTACTGAACTGCCCTTGCATCCAAAGGTGACGTAAATGCCATCGAGTATATTTATCAGGAAATCCATTTTCAAATCTTGCATGGTGCGGGTAAAAGCTTGCTTTCGCCACTTTGCTTTTCGTATTTCAACAAGTTATTTTTTTTAAATCGTTTGCACTGAAAGATGCACCTTTGCATACTAGAATAGTAAACGTCATCTACAAGGTGTTCTCCCACATTCTTTGTTGCCGCCTATCTTCCATCAAGCCATTTGCATTAACACTCTTGAAAACTTTGCTGAAGATACTAAGTCTCGAACTAAAATTGCTGAATACTAAACCTCCAAAGGCTGATAGTTTCCAAATTATGGAATCTTGGCGCCATTCAATTCGATACCCAAATGTACACCATAAATAGCGAAAAACGTGAAAAATTTCAATTTTTTTATTACCAATCTTAGCTAGTGGCACTTTATATAAGTGATAACCCAAAAAAAATCAAATGTACATACAAACCGATTCTCACCTGTTAGAGACAAGCGTAAAACGCCATTTTTCATCAGTTTCTATGTAGGCGTTTTCATTGAGCTATTTTGCTTGATATTTACATGATTTATCAACTATAGGTTCCTCACTAAAATATTAGTTAAACGATCCCATTCTCACAACTTACAAGAAGTCCCCATAACGTTTAAAACATTAGGTTCTCAACGTAATGAACAGATATTAAACTTCCAAAATTATTATTTGAATATTTAATAAACTAGTCAGCATCAAACTTTTTTTTCTTCAATTGAAATATTTAGGTTTAGAGGGGGTTTTAACCCCCAAAACCCCCCCTTGGCTACGCCACTGTGCCTTGGGTTGCATGCACTCGACCAATACGATGAGTCTCGTAGTGCTGGAGGGCGTTCTCCCGCTGGAAAATCGATTTTGGGAACTCTCATATCGATTGCTCATCCGATGCGACATTCTGAACTCGTTGGTGATTGGAAACTTCAAGAGGCTCGTTGAGCTTAATTCTCAAACCCGATTTATGTCCTTGTACTTCGACTACATGGAACAGCGCATCAATCCTTCTTCGTATAATCCCAACCGCATCCATCACCCTAATATTTCTGATTCTACTGTATTCTTCGACACATCCACGAAGGATCGTGGAATCCCGGACCATATTCGCCCGTAAGTGATCCCCAATATATTTTATAATAAATTCCGATAAGTCGACTGACGGATCAAATCTCGATGGGTCCACTGGCTTCGGTATCTTCAATAATACTATCACTGCTTCATTCAAGCTCAATGATCCCGCTTTAGTTTACGTCGCAGAGTTAGCTGCAATTCAGTACACCCTTGGGATCATCGACACTCTGCCCACAGATCACTACTTCATTTCGGAAAGCCTCAGCTCTGTCGAGGCTCTTCGTGCGATGAAGCCCAAAAAACAATTCTCGTATTTTCTGGGGAAGATACGGGAGTCCTTGTATACGTTATCTAAAAAATCTTACCAGATTACCTTTGTTTGGGTCCCATCTCATTGCTCTATCCCGGGCAATAGAAAGGCCGACTCTTTAGTAAAGGGGGGCATTAGATGGATACATGTACGAAAGACCAATCTGCTTCAACGATTTTTTTAGTATTTGTCATCAAAGGTCACTCAACAGTTGGCAAACCTTGTGGAGCAATGGGGAACTTGGACGGTGGCTACATTCGATTATCCCAAAGGTATCAACAAAGTCATGGTTCAGGGGGATTGATGTGGATCGGGATTTCATTCCTGTTATGTCCCGGCTTATGTCCAACCACTACACCTTGGATGCGCATTTGCGGCGTATTGGGCTTTCGGAGAGTAGTCTGTGCGCTTGTGACGAGGGCTATCACGACATCGAGCACGTTATCTGGGTATGGGCCGGTTATTATGACGCCAGGTCTCAGTTAAAAGATTCCCTTCGAGCCCTAGGTAGACCACCCAATGTTCCAGTTCGGGATATGCTGGCAAATCGCGATCTTCCCTTTATGTCCCTTATTAATATTTTCATAAAAACGATAAATATGTCAATTTAGCTCCTCTTTTTTATTTCTCGTTTTTAGAAGTTCCCTGTCCTGCCTTGTGGAGCCGATCAGCATCAGAGTGCCATTATGTGACCGCCGTCGCCTTTGCCACGCAATTTGAGGCGAGAGCGACCCGATTCCGCTGGTCCGATGAATCCCACTCATCAACCCGGGTCTTGACGTTTGGTATGTCGCTGATCTCCCGTTTGTCTGAAAGTGGCAAGTCTGGTCTTCTTACCTGTCAACATATCCGCCTACTCTCTTCTGTTCCTGATATAACTGCTTCAACACCGATGTTGGAAATAATCCACATTTGCATTCTGTATTCCTAGTTTTAAGATAGCTGTATTTTTGTCATAAAAATATTCTTTCCCACCTTGTATATCGAACTGCATTCCTATAGTTTTAAGATAGCTGTTCAATTTCTCATAAAAACCTGTTCCCCTTTCAAACTGTATTCTTAATTTAAAAATAGCTGTAAAAGTTTTCGTAAAAAAACTTATGTTCCTCCTTTTGTATATCAAACTCGATTCCTAGTTTTAAGATAGCTGCAAAAAAATTCTGAAAACCTATTGTATCCTACTTTTGTATATAGCATTGCATTTCTAGCTTTAAGATTGCTGTAAAAATCCCCCTTGTTGTAAAAAATATTTCAAATTTGTAACCTTCTAGTTTTAAGATATCCAAAATGTAAAAAAATGAATTTGGCACCGCTAAGCTAACGCATTTGTGCCTAACAAATAAACGAACTAAATAAAAAAACCTGTTTTAATCCACCTAGTGGTGCTATAGTGCCTTTCTCATTTGTCCAAACTACGATTCCATGGCTGATTATGTTCAATACAATGCTGTAAATGTATATTACCTATTCAGTACGAGTCGCAAATACATACAATTGATCGACAGCCAAGATCTTGAGATACGATGTGTCGATACTGAAACATCGCTTGAAACTAGCGGCGGATCAAGGAGGAAGATCCGAGGGGTCTGGATCCTGCCTAAAATTTTCAACTTGTTAAGAAATTTTAAACTAGTTTTAATTTTAAAGTAGCAACCCCTCATTGCATACTCCTACCTAAGCCTATATAGGTCAAAAAATTTAGGCCGGGATTAGGTTGACGATTTTTATAGCGATTGCATAACATTTCTATATGAGAAAGGCAAAAACAGTTATTTAATTTTGTTATTGAAATTTACGTTGTTTCGTTTATTTCCTAAATCTAGAAACTGGTTTCTCAAAAAAATGGCACAAAGGAGAAGCGCGGACTGTCCAAGATGCAGCTCGGATTGCGGCAAGGAGCATCGACAGTGGATGCAATTCAGACAGTACTCAAGAGTTCTGAGAAGGTATCTAAACAGAAATGAAGAGGAAATTGCTGTAGTCACGATAGATGTTAAGAATGCATTTACCAGCGCCAGCTGGGAAGCCATCGCTGCAGCGCTGCACAGAATGAGGGTTTCCGACTATCTACGCCAGTTCATGAAGAGCTACTTCTAGAGCAGAGAGCTGCTATAAGAGACTAGCGAAGTGCAGAAGTCAATGCGAGTCACAGTGGGTGTTCCTCAAGGCTCCATTCTTGGTCCAACTCTTTGGAACGCGATGTACGATGGGGTAATAATTCTGCGGCTGCCCAGGAAAGTGAAAATCTTGGATTTCGCGGACGACATGTAACTAACGGTGATGGGTGAGACACTTGAAGAAGTGGAGTTGTCGGTGAAGGAGACAATAGACGCGATCGAGAGCTGAATGAACGGGATCAACGGGATAGCTCACCACAAGTTGTTGGTCAGTAACTGCAAAGCGGTACAGCGGATGCAGATTACCGTTGAGGGCACGTGATTGTATCGAAGCGTGCACTGCACAGTGGTCCCAAAGAGCAAAACAGCGTTTTTTTAGATTACATCAAAACTGTTGACTTTAGCAATGTGGTGTCTTCGAGAAAAAACTCCCCTTCTTTCTGTCTTATCGGATTGATGATTAATCTCCCTAGTAGTGAGTTACGAAATTTATTTTCTGCAATAATTCAGATAGACAAACACTTACTTCAGTAAACTAGTGGAGACACTCACTGCAAACATTTTACCTGAAGACTTAAACTCTCTAGCTTTTATGCTTTTTGAAATATAGGGGATTATTTGTGAAAGGTCCCTTAAATGCAGTTTTTTCATCATAAGTTTTCTTCTAGATTTTTTCCACTATATAAATGTTCTAGAACATTGTTTAGGCTGTTAAACTGCATTACTTTGCCAAAGACGGAAACTTGATATCGCTAGTATGTGTGGAGATATTAACGTTTCGTGATTGAAAATAGCTCTTTTTCCAATACCGATAACTTTTAAACGGGCAAACCACTCGCTAAACAAATTAAAGTGCAAGAAAAACACAACAAATGTCGGAAAAATCAGATCTCCCCAAGGCGGCCCTCTATGGAAATAGTCGAGTTAAAGTTTGTCTCATTCCGTCATCAAATGCATGTTCCCCTATTTACCATTTTGTTGCACTTGCGCTATTGTTATGAAGTAGGCGCAACGGAATTGTCAGTTTCTTATGTCAGACGTATGTATTAAGTTGTTAAACAACTGTAACTTTCGATTTACTTAAGACGTGCCAACAAAAGTAAGAAAGGCTAATTATTGCGACTTTAACCCTTCATTTCAGAGCTAATAGTAATATATAGTAATGTAATTGAACTAATTGTAATATAATGTAATGTAATGGAATGAGACAAACTTCAACTCTAGTAATTCCATAAAGGGCCGCCTTGGGGAGATCTGGTTTTTCCAGCATTGGTTGTGCTTTTCTTGCACTTTAATTTGTTTATCGAGTGGTTTGCTCGTTGTTGCCCGCTTAAAAGTTATCCGCATTGGAAAAAGAGCTATTTTCAATCAAGAAACGTATGAGTTTGTCTTCACATCTCGCCCTGAGCAGACGCGAAAAATCGTCCCGCGCAAGTGAAACAGTCAATTCTACCTAAAAATCAATCGGTTCCTATCACACAAGCAGTCCATATAACAATAGCCTATACCTACTGTGCAATTTAGTGATGAGTGACGGTGCCCAGCAAAAAGCAACCCAGATACGGCCGAACTGTGTTGCTGTTGATTTTTCGAAATGCCCCGTAAGACCAGCCATTCGGGAAGTGGAACAGTTATTAAAAGTGCAGATGAAACTCAATCTGGCTGAAGTGAAAACCCTACAAATGCATCATATCAAACATTGCGTGCTGATTTCGTTCAACAACATTAACCAAGCTGAGTCATTCGCCTCGCGAAACAACATGCAGCACACCGCCGAATGCGGCAATGTTAAATATAGCATTCCCGTATACATCGAGAACGGCGCTGTAGAAGTTCGTGTCCATGATTTGGCTACGCGTACCCCTGACGGCGCGATTAAAAAATGCTTGCAAAAATACGGAGAAGTAGACTCCGTTACACATGAGACTTGGAGGAATTTTTTCCCGGGCATCCCTAACGGTGTTCGTGTGGTGAGAATGCGTGTGACCAAGCCAATTCCCTCATTCATAACCGTCACAGCGTTAGGAAGTGACGATGTTCTCATTCATCAAACATCACTAGTCACGTACCCAGGGCAAATTCCTACGTGCCAGTTCTGCACGAAGAAGCTGCACCTCGGAAAACCTTGCGTAGAAACTGTTAAGGAAAACTCAAATCCAACTGAAATCAGCACACAACCATCTTACGCTAAACCACTAACAGCTGCAAAACCATCATCTATGGATCAAGCACCAGCAACAACAACAACGAAACGAATGCCGATAACGAACATACTAAAACGACCCTTAAGAGTAAAACACAAACTGGAACATCCGACTGCGAGCAGCAGGAAAGTAGTACGGATGAGGACATGGACGTGAACGATAACGCGAAAGACAAACGAAATGAATCTCAACTTGCAGTGGACAACACTGGCAATATTTCGCCCCCTAGAAAAAGGATCTCAACACACAGCAGAAAGCTGCGCCTGAACGAGACCAAAAATTTAACGTAGCTGTTTTTTTTTATTTATTGTATAAAAACAAACAATCGGCCTCGTCGAGCTACCACATTTGGGCCTAAATAAATTAATTAATTATAAAAAAAATCAAGAAACGTGAATATCCCCACACATACTAGCGATATCAAGTTTCTGACTTTGGCAAAGTAATGCAGTTTAACAGTTTAAACAATGTTCTAGAACATTTATATAGTGGAAAAAATCTAGAAGAAAACTTATGATTTAAAAACTGCTTTTAAGGGGCCTTTCACAAATAATGCCCTATATCTCAAAAAGCATAAAAGCTAGAGAGTTCAAGTCTTCAGGTAAAATGTTTGCAATGAGTGTCTCCACTAGTTTACTGAAGTAAGTGTTTATCTATCTGAATTATTGAAGAAAATAAATTTCGTAACTCACTACTAGGGGGTTTAATCATCAATTCGATAAAACATAAAGAAGGGGAGTTCCATTCCAAGAAACTTTCTCAAAAACACCACATTACTATAGTCAACAGTTTTGATGCAATCTAAAAGCCTCTTTTTTGCTCTTTGGGACCACTGTGCACTGTAGCAATTTGGAGTGATACCCGACGACTGGTTGAGTTTCAACAACCACGTCGACTACACTTGCGAAAATTCGGCGAGGGCAACAAAAGCAATAGCGAGAATCATGCCAAACGTCGGCTGTCCGAGAAGCAGCACGGGACGTCTGCTATCTACCGTTTCGTCATCGATACTTCGATATAGGGTTCCCTGGGGTGCTGCGCTGCAAACCAAATGGAGCCGTGAAAAGCTGAACCGGACATTCCGGCTGATGCCCGTACGAGTCGCGAGTGGTTACAGAACAATATCGTCGGAGGTAGTATGCGTTATCGCCGACATGATCCCGAAAATGCATCACTATGGCTGAGGACTAATCCCAAATGTGACAGCTTGGGTGCATAGGAAACATGGAGATGTGAACTTACATTTGATGCAAATTTTGTACGGACACGGATGCTGCAGAGAAAGTGGTGAAGGGACCAACAAAGTACGCCCTTGACTAGAAAGTCGCCGTTAAATCACAAATTGGGATTCGCGAGAAATTCCGCCGCCGGGGAACTATCCGTTGGTGTAGATTAGGTCCCCCGCCGGGGACCAGTTGAGTAGTACGCAACGTAGAACCGGGTGCGAGTCATCTGGGCGCCAGTGATACGGACGTCAGACTTAACCGGAATCGCCGGACCGACCTTAACACCCTACCGGATAGCTCGTGAGTAGGGTAGATGCACAGCCGGGGATCAGACCGCGTCGAATAGCTAGCAATGGATCATTGGGGCGCCAGTGAACCGGAAGCTACGCTCCACCCGGAATCGCTGGATGGACCTTAGCACCTACTGGCTGGTCCGTAGAGTAGGCTAGGTCCATCGCTGGGGCTACATCGAGTAGATCGGAACAAAGCGGGGAGCTAATTGACTCACGGAAACGAACATCGGCATCGGGAGAAATCTACCGCTCGGTATCGGGAGAACCTGTCTCGCCTAGGAATTCTCCTTCGGAGTAGGCCAGATCCATCGTTGGGGACTGTACCGAGTAGTTTGCGAACAAGTCGGGAGCTGAACGAGTAAGTGGTGCTAAATGGTACGAGAAGAAAGTTTCGGTGCATAGTGGCACAAGGGAGCCGAAGGGCTAGGTAAATTAGACATTCTGAAGTTTTCCGCATAAATTGTCTTCGTAGGGGAAGAGCATAAAGTTTCGACCCACTGCTAGCTGTCCGACTACCATGTAGAAATTGCCAGTCTGTGTTGATGGTGAAGAACACACCACCGTCGAGGAGTAGTGCTGTAACCCTACTGAAGGAACTAACTGCTAAGTAGTGGAATTAGAGTGGGTTTTATGCTCATAAAAACCCCCTCCCCGAAGTAATGCCGTAAGGTAGTGCCGGGGAGGATTCAGGTTTTAGGCAAGAGTAGTGGTTTTTGGCGAGTCGGATGGCAACACAAACCAGCTCCCTGAGACATTACAGTTTAATATATTTTTTTCCTGCAGCCTCAGGGCTTTTTTGGAAGTTTTTTGCTATCTTCTAAAAACAAAAACAAAAAAAACACACACACAGTCGATTGGTATATGAGACTCGGCCAAATAACAAATCGGAATTGAAAATAAGAAAATTTTCGGAACTATATATGAAGAAATAATAGCTCATTGAGTTAAAACTATCAGCAATAGTCTAGAAATGTCTCGCTCATATACATATTAATTTCATAATAAATCCAGTGAAGATAAATTTTCTGTATTGTATTGTGAAGATATTTTTGTTCCTTACATGAGAAACTATCAACGGTCTTCTAGAAATGTTTCGCTCACATACAAATAATTTAAGGTTATATCATTCATGGTTATTCACGATAGATTTAAATTCTTCCACATAATTGTAATTTTCAGTGTTTTATAGTACTTGCACCGACTTTTTAGTCGTAGAAAATTCAACTTTGGTCGCATCTAAATGCAGTAGTAGTAATACAGTAGTCTAGATAGCCAAAAAAAAATAGTAGTTTGCAATATTTTCTAAACTGCTAAGATGTAACGAGATGGAAATTTCACTTTCGAGGTCTGGTTATTAGAGTGTTGAAATGATGATTGACATGATCGTATATCACGCCTCTTGGTTTAGAACCGAGCATATGAGCATAAGGTGTAATGTTTCTTCCTTCGAACCTCTTGCTCTCGTGTACATATTTATTACCATTTATTACCGCATTTTTCCGAAGATATTAAACATTAGATAGTCCTTCCTGAGTTTCAAAAGAACTTGATAGTGTCCCCGATACTCGGACGTAACACATCACTCGATCCATAGTCGATTTGATCAAATATGTCGGTTTAGCTAGAAACCCATATTCGTGTATTAGATCCCATAGGTGATCTCAATCGATTGTATCATATGCGGCTTTGAAATCTATAAACAGGTGGCACGTTGTAATTGCAACATTTTTCAAAGACTAGTCGAATCGAAAATATTTCGTTTGTAATGATGCATGTCCCAGTAAAACCTGCTCTGAATTCCCCATTTTTCTCTATGGGCAGCGGTGAACACTTTGTAGGTGGCATTCAGCAATGTGATTGACTGGTACTTGCAACAATCCAGCTTATCACCTTTGTTATAGACGGGACATGTGTACTACTCCCTCATTATTTTATATGAAGAGTAAACTGCAATAAGAACGTAGGGAAACGTATATCTGCAAAAACAAACACGGATATTTAAAAACTACAGCCATTTTCAAAATCTCTCTCGATTTAGCAGAAGCTTTTACTAAATCGAACAATCGACTAATGATACATATGCATACTATGCTGAAGTATGCTCTCCAAAATGTGATTTTGTGTAAAGGTTTGGGAGAAAAGTTCTTCATTCAAACATAGAATGAAGAATTTTGCTCCCAAACATTTACGGAAAATCACCTATAATTCTCACAAGCTGACATCTGCAGCCTGGTAAATATAAACATTTGAATTGTGCGTTTATTTCCCCGGTAAACAGTTTATCGTCTATTTATTCTTCATTAGTGGGAGGGTAACCAAATTTTCACCTCTCAAGAACTTGCGAAAAGCTACTGACAATGCAGTATGGAAGCTCCACCTCAACGGCATCCCTTATTATTGAACGCCCAGGCAGTTTAGTAACTATAATAACATATCGGAAAGAATGAAATATTCAAACCAACAGTCAGACTATAGAAATCATCAATGGGGAAACACGTGGCTGCAACCATGCGGTAGCATGCGGCTAACCGACATTTGTGATTTCTTACCTGTTTCACCATTGTGCTATATGATCGGTGTAAAGTCAGACCGGACTAAGTAGCAAAATCTCAAAAGAAGAGAAAATGATAGGATTGAATCAATAATTTCTTCTTCAGCTACATTTCATTTGCGCCAGATTTGAAAAATATTATCATTAGCATGAATTATGAAATGAATCCATTGCGGATAATACCGTAAAGAATGCAAAGATTCAATTTTTGTACACGTTTTTCTCTGTATCAATGTAATATCGCTTAGTCCGGTCTGGCACAAAACCGACATCTTGCATGCGCGTGCGCTTTGTATTCGTTTTCACTGAAGTTAGACTGGACATACGGCATTTGGTAGAAATGCGGCTGCAAATATGGGTATTTCATCAACTTTACTAAAATATGAATAACTCAAAAACGAAGCATCGTAGCTATGTAATGTAAGCGAACAAAAAATTCTACACAAAGCAAGCTACAATCCTATGCAATAATATGGGGTACTTTTGAATAAACTATCGGAGGTATTTTGGTTCGAACTAGAAAATGCTAGCCGTGAGTAATCATCAAAATTTTAAAATTTTAGTTATACCAAAAAATAGCTTAATTCCTTGCGCAACTTTACACGAGAGGGATTGTTGATATCTTTTACGTAAAAGTTTTAAAAATTCGAGAAAGCGCCGCAGCCGATCCTGTAACCTTTCGTCTTAATTATGAAATATTCCGGAAATCAGTTACTGCATAGGTAAATTGCATATTTTGATATGTTTCTCATAATGTTATATTTTGCGGCCTGTAATCTTAAATTTTTTATGGTGAATTTTTGTGATGAATGAAAATGATGATGAAAAAATCAAAATGCAAAAGGTAGTTGTGGATTGTTTGTAATAGTTTATTGAATTTAATTTCGTATGAAGGGTAGAATTTTTAATTCTATTTTATATAATCAGCCAGCACTACGTATAAAATGTATTCCTCTTCTAGTTTTGCATCACAAGAGATGAACAATAATTATTTGATTTTACAAAATTTGTTTTATAATTTAAATTTTACAATATAATCAACTAAATCCGAAATAGAAAGATGTTGATACTGCTCGATAATACTTTCAAACTTCACTATTGAAATAAAATGTCAATGAAATTCGTTCCTTCTTTTGAAATTTGATGATAAACTAATCACACATACATTGTTCAAGGTAAATAATATTGTTGATTGTGTAACTTACCCGTGTTCTAATCAGTGTTTTTCTGTGTTTTAAACCGGTTTCACTACGTTCAACTTGTACTACGTCCGTCACATCGTCATATTCTAGTTGTAGGTTACACACTTATCCCGAGTACACTTATCCCGAGCCACAAATTAGACGAATTCAACGAAAATATATTTCTGCCTTTTTCTGAGTAAGTTCAAACAATGGATGCCTCTTCGGTTTGTTTTACTTGCACTTGCGAATTGGATAAAGCAGATGAAATCGTATGCAGCGGGTTTTTGTAGATCTTCATTCCATCTAAGGTGTGTAAAACAATCTACTGTCATACGTGATTCAATCGCAAAATCTTCCAACCTCTTCTGGATGCCTGTTCGAAAATGATGCAAAATGCTACTTTCCGGCAAACCATCTCATCAACCAACAATGCCATGGATGCCATTAGTGTTGAACGCAATAAGGCACTGTTGGAGCTTAGGAATGAGATGGAGCAGAATAGCGCAAAAATAAATAAAATTTTACAGCACATTCCAGCCGTGCTAACCGAAAAAATCGGCCGTAAGGGTTGCTTCAGCAGCTCCCGAAAACGTCCCCGCTTGGACGGCGATTGTGACCAGTCCTCTCCTAACGTTAATGAAGGCACCAAAGACAAGTAAAAAAATCAGGCGAAGAATTGCTTTGGCTTTACCTGTCTGGTTTTGACCCGAAGGCAACAGAGGAAGACATACAAAATTAAGTGCAGCAAAACCTCAACACCAGCGAGACTATTGACGTCCGTAAGTTAGTTCCCAAGGGCAAAAATTTTGAAGAACTTTCCTTCGTGTCGTTCAAAGTCGGAGTTGAATTACAGCTGAAAACGGTCTCCCTGTTAAAATCCTCCTGGCAGAAGGGAATAATCTTCCGTGAGTTTGATTTTCACACGCGATCTACGTTTCGGTTTCAATCACAACAGCAGATATGAAAAAACAACAACAATCAGCACTACCCCGCTCATTGCATGTATCTCGCCAATCGCTAACACTAATCAGACGGTACACTCGCAATTGAAATCACAGAGCTCCGAATCCGACCCGACTACCGATAATGTGATTAATTATACTAAGCGCTCAGTCACGATTTGTTATCAGAATGTCCGTGGATTACGTATGAAGACTCAGGAGATCTTTAGAGCCTTATCTGTTTCTGATTATGAGGTAGTAGTATTAACAGAAACATGGCTTAACGATGATATCCTCAATGCTGAACTGACCGATGAGTATGAAATATATCGATGCGATCGAAATTGCTCTACCAGCCGTGCCCTTCGTGGTGGTGGTGTATTGATAGACATCAAAAAGGGAAATCGAAGCGATATTGTGACCGTCGATGGAGCCGCCCGTCTAGAACAAGTAGCAGTTCGTATATATTACGGGGCAGTGTCTCTCGTTGTATGTGCGATTTACCTACCACCGAATTCTGATCTCGCTTTGTATGAACAGCATGCTGCCTGTGTCAATCGACTGTACGATCAAATTGGTACCAACGATAGGGTGGTGGTTTTAGGCGACTATAATTTACCTCAGCTACGTTGGAGTTTCGATGACGAAGTTGGATGTTTTATTCCAATAAATGCCTCCTCGGAACATGAAATTTTTTTAGTCGAAACCATGATTGCTTCTGGCCTACAACAAGTAAACTATTTGACGAACGAGAATGGCAGGTTGTTTGATTTAGCGTTTGTTAGTAACACTGGCGGATGCGAAGTATTGGAGCCACCCGTATTATTAATGAGATTAGATCGTTACCACAAACTGTTTGTGTTGAAAGTTGACGCTGTGTTTCCCGTGTCTATGAATGACGATGTTAATTTATTCTACGATTTCAATCAATGCGATGATGATGAATTAAGCACTGAAATTTCACGAATAAATACTCTATTTCGAAATCTTCGAAATCGTCTCAGGAAGGCTCGAAAACGATTTTTTAGAACAAGAGGCGAAACCGACAAAACGTCCGTACGGGAATTAGAACGCCAATTCGAGCTCGTGAATGCAACATCCTTTCGCTCATATGTTTCCCGAATTGAATGCAGCATGAAGGACAACCCAAAGCAGTTTTGGTCTTTAAGACCATTCATAAATTACGTAACGCTTTTAGGGGGGGGGAGGGGGTACAACAAGTTGTGACATGTTGTGACATAGGGGGAGGGGTAGTTAGCTAGATCGTTACGTAACATGTTTTCACCGAAGAAATAAATTTTTTTTCTAGGAATTTGTTACGTAACAGGGGAGGGGGGGATGAAGAAATTTGTGACAATTTGTTACATGGGGGGAGGGGGGAGTCAATTTCGGGCAATTTTTGCGTTACGTAATTTATGAATGGTCCCTTACCTGCGGAACAAAACGTGCTCCGGCTGAATCCCGGAAAGCGTCAACTATCGAGACAGGACATCAACGCCACCAGCGGAGTCAGCAAATCTATTCACGTCATTCTTTCAAAGCGTGCTAAGTAATAACTCACCACCTTTGTCTGAATCGTACTTGAGTAGTTTGCCAATGTTCACTCTGAATTTGCCTTCAACATCATTCACCGAACATCAGGAACATCTTAATCTTCGGGGGATTGACAGTTCCAAGGGCCCGGGGTCCGACGGGCTACAACCATCGTTCATCAAGAACTGCTCTTCATCTTTGGCACTACTAGCATCTCTATTATTCAATCGCTCTCTTGCTGAAAATGTTTTCCCCACGAAGTGGAAGGAAGCTTTGATAACTCCAATCCACAAAACAGGCAACGTACATGATGTCACCAATTATAGAGGAATTTCAATCATAAGCTGTCTCCCTAAAATCTTCATCTTGTTAGATGTTATCTACCCCGCGTTAAAATACATCATCACTTTGGACCAGCATGGTTTTGTAAAAAAGCGCTCGACAACTACAAATCTGATGAGCTACGTGTCGACGCTAATTGATAAATTGGAAAAACGACAACAGATCTCGATGCGGTGTATATCGACTTTTCGAAAGCTTCTGACCATGGAAAAGCTAAGGCGGACTGGCTGACTGATTGGATCTCCTCGTATCTTGCGAACCATAGCGCCTCGGTGCGACTTGGAACTACACTCTCGGATCCTTTCTACATTTCATCGGGTGTTCCTCAAGGGAGTCATCTCGGACCTCTTCTATTTGTGCTCTTTGTGAACGACCTCTGCAGTGAATTATCGTCTTCTAAAGTCATGTATGCTGATGATCTGAAAATTTATCGTGTCGTAACAACTATGGTAGACTGTTGTGCATTGCAAATGGACGCCGATAGGATCATTGACTGGAGTGACATACACGGAATGAGTGTGAATATTCAAAAATGCAGAACAATCACTTTTCCACGAGTACATACTCCAATTAAGTTCGAATACTCAATGTGTTCTGCTCCCGTAGAACGAGTCGTATCCGTCAAGGACCTTGGTGTCATTCTCGACTCTAAGCTACGCTTTACCGCACATTACTCTTCCGTTATAGCTAAAGCCTACGCTGTACTTGGACTCATCAAACGCAACACTCGTGATTTTAACGATGTGTATTGTCTAAAAACACTATACATTACACTGGTACGCAGTATTCTAGAATATGGCGTTACTATTTGGGCTCCGTATCACACCATACACATTAATCGTATCGAACGGTTACAGAAGAACTTATATATATATATATATATATATATATATATATATATATATATATATATATATATATATATATATATATATATATATATATATATATATATATATATATATATATATATATATATATATATATATATATATATATATATATATATATATATATATATATATATATATATATATATATATATATATATATATATATATATATATATATATATATATATATATATATATATATATATATATATATATATATATATATATATATATATATATATAAGTTACAAATGATCCCGCGAGACAACATTTAGAAGCAACGACGCGCTAAGTTCGAAGTTCTCGCCATCAGCATTAATTGCACCAGCCGGCGACGGCTTGGAAACAGTAAACCAGTGTAACCTGCCGACGTCGACCCATATCGCCGGACGTCCAGCGCAGCAAGTTTCGTGCATACTTTGTGCACCCAAAATTAGCTGAGTCTAGGGCTTTTAGCAGACTGAGGCCTTTGTATGAATTATTTGAATAAAGATAGTCAGTCCGTGTTTAATCGTTCAATCGAGCAGTTTAGTTTTAAAAAACGTCTTCGAAGTCCACAATTCGGTAACTGGCGCAGTCTAAGTGCTAGGGAAGAGTGAAAATCCATTAAAAGTAAAACCAACGTGGTTCAAAATGGATCAGGATCAACACCCTAGGACGAACCAACAAACGCTCTCGTGAGTAATAATTTTAAGTAATTTAAACACAAGGTCTAATACCTGGAACAGGTAAATAGATTCTTCGTTTATCATATAAACCCTACTAATAACACACCGGTTCGCCCCCACCAGCGGTAAGCAACCCGGTATAATATCACAGCTAGGTCGCGAACTAACATAATTTTTACAAACTAAATCTATAAGCAGTAGTTATTACCAACATAGCAGTGAAGTGAAAAAAAGAAAAAGGAAACCGAAAAAGTGAAGTGAAATTATCCCTAGTGAAACCCAATTTATAAGACTAGTTAATTATCGCATTAATTTATAAGGAAATGGCAGCTGTTCAAGCTCATATTGATCAATTGCACGCCCAGCTGGACGAAGCTAAATCTCGTTTAGAAGCAAGCGAACAAGAGATCGCACATTTACAACAGCGTAATGCGCACTCCGACCAACTCCAGCAAGAGTTGATCGAGACACGAGCAGAATTGTTACAACGGGTTGAACAGGTTCAGGAATTGCAACTTGCTTGCCCAGAACTAGAACTGGAGCGCTTGCAGAGTGAATTAACCGCACTGCAGCAACAAAATCAAGAACTAAAACTAAATAAGGAACGAATCGAACCTTTTCAATTCGACATCAATAATGAATTTTGCAAAGGTCGTGTGCCTGATTTAATCAAAGGACTACCTATCTTTAGTGGTAATCCGAAGCAAGTCAGTCAATGGATTCAATCTGTTGATAGAATTTTGGACTTGTATGAACACTTAGAAAATTCAAATCTCTATCCATTGTGGTTACAAGAAATTCGGAACAAAATTACTGGTGAAGCTGGAGATCTTTTGTGTTCGAATGGAACAGCCTTAAACTGGGCTGAAATAAAGCAACAGTTGACTATTTTATACGGAGACAAAAGAGAATTTTCCGCTCTTTTACAAAAATTGTTTTCCTTGAGACAAGCAAGAAATACAGTAGGTGAGTTTTATTCTCAAATTCAAGACTGTTTTACGGGTATCTCGACCCAAATTCAGATGAACTCGGAATGGACAGTTCCCGCAGAACTGGTCAGATTCGTTGATAAAATCTGTCTCGAAAAATTTATAGACGGGCTAGAAAAACCCTACTCGTCGCACACCGGGTTATTGCAACCGAGAAATCTTAACCAAGCATTTCAATATGCTATGGAAAAAGCTAATAAGGAGGCCAGAAGAACCGGAGAGTACGAAGTAAACAACCGTCCTAAGCAAATGGCACCAAAACCACCTCCAATTCCAATCAGGAATCCACAAACCCCACAATTCCGAAACAACTTTTCAATGTACCCGAGAAACATGCCAATGCCATACATTCAACAAAGGCCTTTTCCAATTCAACCTAGATTCCCACCAACACAACCCAATCAATTTTTCCAATCAAGACCCCAATCGAACCCATTCCCGGCATCTTTTCAGACCACAAACCAATCTAGACCAATACCGTTCAGAATTTTCGGTCGACAAAATTACCCCCAGCAGATCAATTAATTTAGAACGAACAATTCTAAGCCTCAACCAGTAGAGAAAATGGAAGTAGACCCATCTATAAGGGTAAATTATATGAATCGGCGAAATCAATCTCAGCAACATTTTATGAATTATAATTCTCAACAGTGGGAACTCGGTCCATGCCCAGAGGAACCGCACTTCTATGATTATGTCGATAACGAAAGTTTTGACCCAACTGACTATTTTTTTTTTTTTTTTATTCATTTCGTTTATTTGATAGGCACAAATGCGTTAGCTTGGCGGTGCCAAATTCTTTTGTTTTTACATTTTTTATATTTTAAAACTAGGAGGTTACAATGTTGAAATATTTTTTTAAAAAAGAAAAATTTTACAGCTATCTTAAGACTAGAAATAAGATTCTATATACAAGAGAGGGGACGAAAGATTTTTTTTATGAAAAAATTTTAAAACAAGGAATTCAATAGTAATAATTTTTAGGAAATATTTACAGTTATCTTAAAACTAACAATATAGTTTGGTACACAAAAGGGGGAACAAATATTTATGAGAAAATTCGCAGGTGTTTTAAGACTAGGGATACAATACTATTTACAAGATGGGGGACAATAGTTTTAACAAAGAGGTAAAATTACAACTATCTTAAAACTAGGAATACAGAATACAAATTTGAACTTTTTTAGCGGAGACTTATGCTTGGTCAAGATATTCAGAGGGGGGCTGTAGAAGCAGTTGTATCAAGGACAGGGGAGAGAAAGCGTAGATGGTGACCGGGAGAGAAGAGCAAAACTTGCAACTTTCGCTCAAACGGGAGATCAGCGAAAGATTATCGCCTCAGTCTAGTAGGTCGGATTGGCGGATGGTATTCTTCGGACCCGCGGGGAATCCTTCAAAAGTCATCGGACCTTGAGTCGCTCTCGCTTCAGTTTCCGTAGTGGTAAGTTCGACGGCGGTTACATAGTTGCAGTCTGGAGCTGATCGGTCCCACAAGACAAGAGAAAGCTTCTAAAACGAGAAATAAAAAGAGAGGGGCTAAATTGGGATATTTGTCGTTTTTATGAAAGTATAAATAAGGGACATATAGGGGAAATCACGATTTGCCAGTATATCTCGGACTGGGACATTGGGTGGTCTACCTCGGGCCCGAAGGGAATCCTTTAACTGAGACCTGGCGTCCAAGTACCCGGCGCATACCCAAACAACGTGCTCGATGTCGTGATAGCCCTCGTCACAAGCGCACAGACTACTCTCCGCAAGCCCAATACGCCGCAGATGCGCATCCAAGGTGTAGTGGTTGGACATAAGTCGGGACATTACACGAATAAAATCCCGACCCACATCCATCCCCCTGAACCAAGGCTTCGTTGATACCTTTGGGATAATGGAATGTAGCCATCGTCCAAGTTCACCATTGCTCCACGAGGTTTGCCATCTGTTGAGTGTCTCCTGACGACAAATACTAAAAAATTCGTTGAAGCAGATTGGTCTTTCGTATATGTCACCATTTAATGCGCCCACCTTTGCTAATGAGTCGGCCTTTTCATTGCCCGGGATAGAGCAATGAGAGGGGACCCAAACAAAGGTAATTTGATAAGATTTTTCAGATAACGTACACAAGGACTCCCGTATCTTCCCCAGGAAATATGGGAATTGCTTTTTGGGCTTCATCGCACGAAGAGCCTCGATGGAGCTGAGGCTGTCCGAAATGATGAAGTAGTGATCTGTGGGCAGAGTGTCGATGATCCCAAGGGTGTACTGAATTGCAGCTAACTCTGCGACGTAAACTGAAGCGGGATCATTGAGCTTGAATGAAGCGGTGATAGTATTGTTGAAGATACCGAAGCCAGTGGACCCATCGAGATTTGATCCGTCAGTGTAGAACATTTTGTCACAGTCGACTTCTCGGAATTTATTATAAAATATATTGGGGATCACTTGCGGGCGTATATGGTCCGGGATTCCACGAATCTCTTCCTTCATGGATGTGTCGAAGAATACAGTAGAATCAGAAGTATCTAGGAAACGAACACGGCTGGGAGTATATGAAGAAGGATTAATGCTCTGTGCCATGTAGTCGAAGTACAAGGCCATAAATCGGGTTTGAGAATTAAGCTCGACGAGCCTCTCGAAGTTTTCAATCACCAACGGGTTCAGAATGTCGCATCGGATGAGCAATCGATATGAGAGTTCCCAAAATCGATTTTTTAGCGGAAGAACGCCCGCCAGCACTTCGACACTCATCGTATGGGTCGAGTGCATGCAACCCAAGGCAATGCGCAAGCAACGATACTGGATTCTCTCCAGTTTGATGAAGTGTATGTTCGCAGCGGAGCGGAAACAGAAACACCCGTACTCCATCACCGACAATATCGTTGTTTGGTATAACCTGATCAGGTCTCCTGGGTGAGCACCCCACCATGTTCCAGTTATTGTTCGGAGAAAATTGATCCTTTGTTGGCATTTCTGTTTCAGATACCTAATGTGACATCCCCAGGTACCTTTAGAGTCGAACCAGACCCCGAGATATTTAAATGTGAAAACCTGGTTGATCGTTGCACCCATTAATAGAAGCTGGAGTTGCGCCGGCTCACGCTTCCTAGAAAAAACAACCAACTCAGTTTTCTCCGTGGAGAACTCAATACCCAGCTGAAGAGCCCAAGCAGACAAATTGTCCAAGGTATTTTGTAATGGTCCTTGCAAGTCGGCAGCTTTGGGCCCTGTAACAGAGACCACCCCGTCGTCTGCAAGTTGCCTTAGCGTGCATGAATTGGCAAGACAATCGTCAATGTCATTCACGTAGAAATTGTAGAGCAGGGGACTTAGACATGAGCCCTGGGGAAGACCCATGTAGCTAAATCGCGATGTTGTTAAATCGCCATGCGAAAAGTGCATGTGCTTTTCAGACAACAGGTTTAGCAAAAAATTATTTAAAATTGGCGAAAGACCATGCTGGTGCAGCTTCTCTGACAGAATGTTGATAGAAACTGAGTCAAAAGCCCCCTTAATATCCAAGAAGACTGATGCCATTTGCTCTTTGTTAGCATAGGCCATTTGGATTTCTGTAGAAAGCAACGCAAGGCAATCGTTCGTCCCTTTGCCTTTGCGGAAGCCAAATTGTGTATCTGACAGTAAGCCATTTGCTTCAACCCAATTGTCGAGGCGAAACAAGATCATTTTCTCGAACAACTTCCGAATACAGGACAGCATTGCAATCGGCCGATATGAGTTGTGGTCGGAGGCTGGTTTTCCTGGTTTTTGGATGGCGATGACCTTCACTTGCCTCCAGTCATGAGGGACAATGTTACCCTCAAGAAACTTGTTAAATAAATTCAACAAGCGCCTTTTTGCAGTGTCAGGTAGATTCTTCAGCAAGTTGAATTTGATTCTGTCTAACCCTGGGGCGTTATTGTTGCATGATAAGAGAGCAAGTGAGAACTCCACCATCGAAAACGGTGTTTCGTTCGCGGTATCGTGAGGAGACGCGGCGCGGTACGTTTTCTGTACCGGGACAGAGTCCGGACAGATCTTCTTGGCGAAAGCAAATAACCAACGGTTTGAATATTCCACGTTCTCGTTGGTACTATTACGGTTACGCATACGTCGAGCCGTACCCCAAAGAGTGCTCATCGCTGTTTCTCTCGTTAACCCGTCGACGAACCGGCGCCAATAACTACGTTTTTTGGCTTTCATTAGACTCTTCATTCGCCTTTCTAACGACGCGTACTGTAGATAGCTAGCGGGTAACCCGTCTTCCCGGAAGGCCTTATATGCAGTGGACTTTTCCGCGTACAGCTCTGAGCACTCTTTATCCCACCACAGGGTGGGAGACCGTCCATGGGTATTCGCGCTGGGTACTGGTTTAGTCTGAGCTTGATTCGCACTGTCGAGAATCAAGCCAGCCAAAAACCTGTACTCTTCCTCCGGAGGAAGTTCTTGAGTGGATTCGATTTTAACGGATATCGCGGTCGCGTAACTCTTCCAATCAATGTTCCGTGTGAGGTCATACGAGTCATTAATTGTTTCCGATGGTCTTGAACCGTTAGCAATTGAAATCACGATAGGCAAATGGTCGCTACCGTGGGGATCAGGGATCACCTTCCACATGCAATCTAACTGTAGCGAAGTCGAGCATAGAGATAAATCCAACGCGCTTGCGCGTGCTGGTGGTGTAGGAATCCGCGTCATTTCTCCCGTGTTTAAGATGGTCATGTTGAAATTATCGCAAAGATCTTGGATTAATGTTGATCTATTATCATCATGAAGACAGCCCCATACCGTACCGTGCGAGTTAAAGTCTCCCAGAACTAGCCGCGGTGCCGGTAAGGATTCCGTGATATTACAAAGCGTTCGGTGCCCTACCGAGGCTCTAGGAGGAATGTAGATGGAAGCAATGCAAAGGTCTTTACCTTTGATTAAAACTTGACAAGCGACAATTTCAATGCCTGGTGTCGAAGGGAGGTTAATTCGGTTGAAAGAATAGCACTTTTTGATCCCCAAAAGTACTCCTCCATAGGGGTTTTCTCGATCCAGACGAATTATATTAAAGTCGTGGAAGTTGAGATTTATATCGGAAGTTAACCAAGTTTCACATAATGCGAAAGCATCACATTTTAAACTATTTAGTAAAAATTTAAAGGAATCGATTTTCGGGAGGATACTTCTGCTGTTCCACTGTAGAACAGTGATCGAATCGGTGACCTCGTTCGATGACTTAGCCATCGAAGGATACGATCGCTGCAAGGAGGGGCCATTTAGTAGTCAACTGCTTCAAAAATGTTTGCACTATAGGGAGAAAACGTATCAGAAGGCTTTTAAGAGGATCAGTAACATTGAAAGCTGTGAAAATTAAGTCCACTATGTCAGAAAATTTCATTAGTCCGCTACTGGACTGAGTATCTGTTTGAAAAAAGGGGACACTTGGGGTTTTTGGAGTCCCTGGAAGTGGTGGGTACTCCTTGTTAGAATTAATATTTCCAAGTCCTGGAGCAAATTGCTTCGGCTTTTGTGCATCACTTCCGTTGGATTTATTGATTGCGGTTGGCGCACTCTGAGTGGACGACACCTTGGCACCCTTACGAGGCAATGTAGGGGAGGCTAGATTTCTCCTCTTCCTGGATTCCCCTGGGTTAACCAATGATGTTCCCTCTTGTGGGTCGTCAGATTCTTGCTCAACGCCAGCCAAAAGAGCAAAGGAATTTTCGGAAGGGACAGATGGCGAAGCATTCTTTAGCATTTCTGCATAAGAGTGCCTCGAGCGATCCTTAAGGGAGCGCTTAATTTTATCCCCGCGCTGCTTGTACGCCGGGCATGACTTAAGAGCATGCGGAGGGCCCCCGCAGTAAATACACTTCTCAGTTTCTCCACCGCAAGCGTCATCCTCATGCTCTCCCTCGCATTTGCCGCACCGTTTTTTATTGCCACAATAAGTGGCTGTGTGGCCCAGTTGCTTGCAATTGCTGCAGTTCATTACCCGCGGTACAAATAGGCGAACAGGTAGGCGAACCTTATCCAGGAGGACATAGTTGGGAAGAGCAGATCCGGAGAAAGTCACCCGAATCGAGTCTGACGGAGAATAAGTTGTCTTATCATCTTCAGTTTTTGCGGAATACAATTGCTTGCATTCCAGAATTTTCACCTTTTGAAGTGAAGGGTCCTTAAAGCAGCCAACTCCGTACTTCAACAGGTCTTCGCACTTTAGACCCGGTTCGGCGACGACCCCATCGATCTCCACAACTCTACAAGGCACATACACTTTGAATTGCTTCGTAAAACGCTCGCTGCGAGCAATCTGGTTTGCCTGGTCGAGGTCATTTACTATAACGCGTATCTTATTAGCTCGAACACGTGTTATCTGAGCCACGGACGGGTAGTTGGCAGTCAGCTCCCGTGAGATTTCTAGAATATTGGGCGATTTCGTGTTGGGCCGGAAATACACCACCCAGGGTCCAGTCGAACTGGCTGGGTATGTTTTAATACGGGGAGGACTGGGGGAATCAGGGGAGGGAGTAATTTCGGGTTTATCCGGTATATCCATGGGAATATCATTCCCATCCAATGTTACTTCGCCCTCGGCCATTTAGGCACGAGGATAACACGTGGTGTAAACGAGAGATGAAACTTATATTCAGGGGAAAGGGCAGAAGTAGAGACCGATCGGGGAAAGGGAAATGAAAGAAAAAAAAAATACTTAGCTTATATAGCGGCGATTCCGGCTATTCTGGTATTCACTTCACCAGCCTGGGCACCGGCGAACAAAGACTGCCTCGAACAAAGGTTGACCTTCACTGACAATTTATTCTTGTTCACTTTATGCACAGCACCAGAAAACGAACTGCTTCGATCGAGAGCTCGGAGAGTTATGACAACTGACTATTGTTCAACAAACGAAATCTCTAACGACACACCTGCCGCTGAACAATTGGAATCAAATCCTAAAGAAGATGATTTAAATTTTCATTTAGCGCAAACCCACCATCCAGAGACATGAATAATTTTGTTCCCTACGTAGTTCTTAAAACATCAGATGGTGATAACTTGAAATTTCTAATTGTCACCGGAGCTAATAAAAATTACATTAGCTCAAAACTTGTGAATTTAAATCGTTGTCGTCAAACAACGCCCTGCAAGGTGCGAAATATAAGTGGATCCCACATTGTTGAAAAATATGTAAATTTTAATCCTTTTCCTCATATTCCAGGCTTTTCAATTCTACGTTTTCGATTTCCATCCATTTTTCGATGGACTAATTGGATACGAAACTCTTAAGCAGCTCAATGCCAAAATTCTAACTTCCGAAAATGCTCTTGAAATTTCAAAAATTAAGATAAAGATGAAGGGAAAATATCCCGAATCAACACCGCTGCATTTGAACGCGAATGAGACAAAAACAATTAGGGTCCCTACTAATATCACTGATGGAAACTTTTTAGTTGAACAGGATTTAAAGATCCACCATGACATAATAGTTCATTCTGGATTGTACAATGCTCAAGAAAATAGCGCATGGGTCGTTATCAGTAATTTATCTAATAACCCGATCGAGCTCGAAACCACCGGACCAATTCAAGTGGAACTACATAATTTCGAAACAGGTATGCCCCCTAAACTACCGCCAAATATAAAACGTCCACTGTTTAATCAACTCAGACTAAATCACTTAAATAAAGAAGAGAAGAAAAAATTGTTAGATATCATCGCAAATTTTCAAGACGTCTTCTACATCGATGGAGAAGACTTAAGTTTCACTAACGCAGTAAAGCATAAAATTACCACCAAAGACGACTTACCCGTGTACACGAAATCTTACCGATATCCTTTCTGTCATCGAGAGGAAGTTTGTCGGCAGATTTCAAAAATGTTAGACCAAGGCATTATTCGACCTTCGAATAGTCCATGGTCATCACCTATTTGGATAGTGCCCAAAAAGGCAGACGCTTCAGGATCAAAGAAATGGAGACTCGTAATAGATTATCGAAAACTTAATGAAAAAACTGTTAGTGACCGTTACTCCATCCCGAATATCACGGACATTTTGGACAAACTCGGTCGTAGTACGTATTTTTCTACACTCGATCTAGCATCAGGTTTTCACCAGATCGAGATAAACAAAGAAGACATACCAAAAACAGCCTTCAATGTGGAAAGTGGTCATTACGAGTTTTTAAGGATGCCCTTTGGCCTGAAGAATGCTCCTTCGACCTTCCAAAGGGTCATGGATAATATACTTCGAGAGCACATTGGTGTGCGTTACTTGGTATACATGGACGATATAATCGTCTTTTCTACTAGTCTTCAAGAACATTTAGTTAATCTTTCAAAAATATTTGAGACATTAAGAAAATACAACATGAAAGTTCAGTTAGATAAAAGTGAATTTCTTTGCAAAGAAGTCGCTTTTCTAGGACACGTAGTAACTGAAGAAGGGGTTAAAACTAATCCCAACAAAATCGAGATTATAAAAAACTGGCCCTTGCCCAGAAATGAGAAAGACTTGAGAGCTTTCTTAGGTGTGCTAGGGTATTATAGAAAATTCATTTGCGACTTTGCTAAGATCACCAAGCCCCTCACAGTACAATTAGGGAAAGGAGAATCTATTGAACACACTAAAGAATTTGTTTCCGCATTCGAGAGATGCAAGAACATCCTTATTAGCAGTCAGGTCCTTGCCTATCCAGACTTCAAGAAACCATTTAACCTGACAACTGACGCGTCGAAATTTGCCATCGGAGCTGTCTTGTCCCAAGGGCCAATCGGTCAAGATAAACCAATCGCCTTTGCATCCCGTATACTATCGAAATGCGAAGAGAACTATTCTACAATAGAAAAAGAACTCTTAGCTATCGATTGGGCATGCAAGTACTTTCGTCCCTATCTATTTGGGCGAAAATTCACATTATACACGGACCATAAACCACTAACATATGAATTAAATCTAAAGGACCCTCACAGTAAATTGGTAAGATATAAATTAAGACTCGAAGAATACGATTATGAGATACGTCATAGATCAGGAAAACAGAACGTAGTCGCCGACGGATTATCTCGTATAAATCAGGAATCGAATTTTAATGAAATCCAGGAATTGAATATTAACGAAACCCAGTCAGAATCTTCGGGTGGCATTTCTGCACATTCCGCCGACACACACGATGGTCAGTTTATACGGATGACCGAACGGCCATTGAATTTCTATAAAAACCAAATTGTACTCAAATTAGGCAGCACAGATGAGGAGACGTATGAACAAATATTTCCCCACATATTTCGCAGAACCATTACCAAAACTACATTTGGTATTCCTTTCGCTATTCGAATGTTCAAGGAATACATGCACCCTACTCATATTAACTGCATCCTCTGTCCCGAGCAAATAATGAATACATTACAGGTGGCGTACAGAAACTATTTTTCTAGAAATAAAATGTTTAAAATTTTACTAACTCAATCCATTCTACAGGATCTCACCACAGCAGAAGAGCAGAACAATGTGATTGAAGCAACCCACGACAGAGCCCACCGCGGTATTCAAGAGAACCATGCCGTTATTATTAAAAACTTCTATTTCCCTCAAATGAGAAGCAAGATCCGCTCCTTCATTAACCTTTGCGAAACCTGTCTTTCCAACAAATACGAGAGGAACCCATACAAAATCACATTCGCCGAAACTCCTATTCCCAAGAAACCTCTCGACATTATGCATATTGATATATTTATATCCACCCCTAACCTTTTCCTTTCGGCCGTTGACAAATTGTCCCGTTTTGCGATGCTTGTACCTTTAAAATCCAGATCCATTCCGACGTTAAAAGAAGCATCACAAAACTAATTACGACATATGGTACCCCATGTATGGTTGTGTGCGATAATGAAGTTGCATTTAAGTCAATAGAAATAAGAGGTCTTTTGCAAAGATTGAATGTCGAAATTTATTTTACACCATCTAACTGCAGCGAAGTGAATGGAATCGTTGAACGATTTCATTCAACTCTAACAGAAATTTTCCTCTGTATCAGATCCAAATACAATGACCTTCCGGATAAGGAAATATACAAAATAGCAACATCTTTATACAATGCAACTGTACATACCGCCACAAAATTAAAACCAATTGAAGTTTTTTTCGGAAAAATAAAAATACCCAAATAATGTGATCATCTACGAAAATATCATCTTTACCACCGACAAACCAGGAGATTTCGTACAAAAACAAACTCATCTAAGACAAATCAACGATAACTGTATTAAAAGTATTATTTTCGGGAAGCAATCGGAATGTAATTCCACTTTCACAAGCGAAACGTTTCAGACATTGGTAAACGATAACATGCTACTTATAACAAATGCAAAGAACCAAACGCTAAGTACAAATTGTGGCCCAGACAATCGTACACTGCAAGGAAATTTCCTTGTCGAGTTTTCAAACTGTACAGTATGTTTCAACAATCAACAGTTTAGAAGCGAAGAGATTACAACGGAAGCAATCATCATACAAAGAGCGGAAGCTATTCCTTCACAACTACACACCTAGAAAAAATAGTGTAAATTTACGTCTCCTGACCCTGACATATACGAGCATCAAAAATGACTTAGTTTTACGTTTGATTTTAATTTTACATGGCGTTTAATTTCCTGAATCATGTAATTTTACTCTACATAGAGCGTTTGTTCTGAATGGTATGAAGTGTAATTTTATGTCATTGCGCATGTAAAGTATATGTATCATGTAAAATTAAACGGAACACGGTAATGTTCCGTCATTTCGTGAATTACGAGTTGTTGAATTGTGTCATGTTTGCAATTACGTCAACGATAAAATTCAGATTTTTTTGGTGTGTATAATCACGATTGTTCTCATCATCGTCTTCTGCATCAAAACCCCTACATTTCAATTCAACAGGATCTCATCCGGAAAGGGACTTCCGGATCTTCGCAGAGGAATAGTTACAAATGATCCCGCGAGACAACATTTAGAAGCAACGACGCTCCACGCGCTAAGTTAGAAGTTCTCGCCATCAGCATTAATTGCACCAGCCGGCGACGGCTTGGAAACAGTAAACCAGTGTAACCTGCCGACGTCGACCCATATCGCCGGACGTCCAGCGCAGCAAGTTTCGTGCATACTTTGTGCACCCAAAATTAGCTGAGTCTAGGGCTTTTAGCAGACTGAGGCCTTTGTATCAATTATTTGAATAAAGATAGTCAGTCCGTGTTTAATCGTTCAATCGAGCAGTTTAGTTTTAAAAACGTGTTTAATCCACCTAACAGTGTGATGAGACATTTCTTATAACTCTTATCACTCTTCAGATATTATATCGTTTGAGAGCATTTAGAACTTGATGCTTCGCAATGTTTTTGATAACACATACTACATGGGATAGTGGCAGGACTCAGAGAATCGCTCAAATCAGCATAGGACAACATCAGTGCTAGAAATCTCAAACCAAATCAATGGGAAAGCGAAAAAATGGCCCATAAAATAGACATACCAACGAATTATTGTTGATGCTCTGTTAATAAAATATCTATATTGTGGTGGGAAAAAAGAGGTTATATATTGTACTGAAACAAAAAAAACTGATTTAATCCACCTATCAGTGAGATGAGACATTTCTTACACATTTCACTATTGGGTTAGTTTGCAGAACTCACGAGAACTAGGCACCCAACTAGAGGTGGGATGAAAACAGTTTCTAGTCTTGCACGAATAAAATCTCGAATAAACTGAATAAATTATGGAAATCAACAAAACGACCGAAATAAAAAAGTAAAGCAAAAAATGAAATAATAGTTTTTTAAATTCATAAAATAAGTAGAAAAATTAATATAAATTAAAATTATAAAATACACGAATCAAATTAGATTAGGTTATTAAATAAAAATTAAGATTATATTTGGAAATAGTTATAAGATTAATAAAATAAATTGACTCATACTAACAAATTGAATGAAATATAACGAATGACTGAACATGAAATGCATAAAATTAAAGATATGAATAAAATGAATCAAAAGAATCAAATGAATCAAATGAATCAAATGAATCAAATGATTCAAATGAATCAAATGAATCAAATGAATCAAATGAATCAAATGAATCAAATGAATCAAAGGAATCAAATGAATCAAATGAATCAAATTAACCAAATTAATCAAATTAATCAAATTAATCAAATTAATCAAATGAATCCAATGAATCAAATGAATCAAATGAATCAAATGAATCAAATGAATCAAATGAATCAAATGAATCAAATGAATCAAATGAATCAAATGAATCCAATGAATCCAATGAATCCAATGAATCCAATGAATCCAATGAATCCAATGAATCCAATGAATCCAATGAATCCAATGAATCCAATGAATCCAATGAATCCAATGAATCCAATGAATCCAATGAATCCAATGAATCCAATGAATCCAATGAATCCAATGAATCCAATGAATCCAATGAATCCAATGAATCCAATGAATCCAATGAATCCAATGAATCCAATGAATCCAATGAATCCAATGAATCCAATGAATCCAATGAATCAAATGAATCAAATGAATCAAATGAATCAAATGAATCAAATGAATCAAATGAATCAAATGAATCAAATGAATCAAATGAATCAAATGAATCAAATGAATCAAATGAATCAAATGAATCAAATGAATCAAATGAATCAAATGAATCAAATGAATCAAATGAATCAAATGAATCAAATGAATCAAATGAATCAAATGAATCAAATGGATCAAATGAATCAAATGAATCAAATGAATCAAATGAATCAAATGAATCAAAGGAATCAAATGAATCAAATGAATCAAAGGAATCAAATGAATCAAATGAATCCAATGAATCCAATGAATCCAATGAATCCAATGAATCCAATGAATCAAATGAATCAAATGAATCAAATGAATCAAATGAATCAAATGAATCAAATGAATCAAATGAATCAATTGAATCAAATGAATCAAACGAATCAAATGGATCAAATGAATCAAATGAAGCAAATGAATCAAATGAATCAAATGATTCATATGAATGAAATGAATCGCATGAATCACACGAATCAAATGAATCAAATAAATCAAATGAATCAAATGAATCAAATGAATCAAATGAATCAAATGAATCAAATGAATCAAATAAATCACATGAATCTCATGAATCAAATGAATCAAATTAATCAAATGAATCAAATGAATCAAATGAATCAAATTAATTTAATTCATCCATTGAATACAATGCATCAAATTAATGAAATGGATCAAAAGAATAAAAAGAATGGATGAACGAAATGAATAAAGTAAAAAATAAATCAAATGCATAAATAAAACAAACGAATCAAATAAACAAAATGAACTGAAGTGATAAAATGAATAAAATGAAGGAAATGAGCAGAATAAAATGCATTGATTGAAATGAAAAATTAAACAATGGTAAAAGGTTATAAATCAATATAAAGAAATAAATTGAATCAAATAAATTATTTGGATGAAATGATTAAAACTAAAAAAGTAGTCAGATTATTAAAATGAAGAAACTGAACGAAATGAATAAACTGAAAAAAATGAATAAAATGCATACAATGAAAACAATGAATAAATAAGTTAAATGAATGATATGAGTAAAATGCACAAAAAGAATAAACTGATCAGAGTGATTCCAAAGAATGAAACAAATAAAATAAGTAAAATGAACGCAAATGAACAAAACGAATAAAAAGATGCTGAATGAAACAATATATTAAAATGAAATGGTCATATATTTGAAGCTAAAATCATTTTTGAATAAAGAAAATGAATAAACCGGATTGTATTGCATCAGAAAGTTTTGAAATGTTTTTGAAAATCCCATCTTATAAGAAAAGGCTAATAAATATGCAATGGACTTTCCAGGGCTTCCATCTTATTTTTGGTTTTATTCTTTTTGTTTTCATGCTTCTTTACTTGACGGCATCGTTTTAAGATTATCTGGTGTTTCTACTTTATTGTTGGACCTTATTTAGTTATCAGGAACCTGGAACGTTCAATTTGCTTTGGAATTCGAAATTTACTTTTTGGTCACATATTCCCGAAAAAAAGATATATGTATTGAATAGAACTTACTGGTCCAGTATTTTAACGCGCAATTGAATATAGCAAAGTTAGACAAGGTCACATGTGCTTTCAAGCCCCTTGAACAGAGAACGAGGGAGAATGCGATTCGTGAATGAGACAGGTAGATATTTCAAAGTTTTTATTTGCATTGAAGTAAATAGTGTGAAATGTCTAGGCTATGTCGATAGCATAAAAGCCATGCATTCAGTTGATTGCAATGCAGTCTCTTTCCATTCATCCTTATAGCTTTCATATTGTTTAATTCAGAATTCTCGTGCAGGAAATATGGATAAATAAGTCTTATACAGACCAATACTGTGAAAAAAATGGTTCAAACTACTCAGTATATCCAGATATGGACGACGATAAGTTAGAAGACACATTGTAGTTGCACCCCCCATCGAGAGTGGATACTTTGGGAGACTTCTTTTCTTGGATCTAATTTGTGGATATTTTTGGTCTTTGGTCCGTTATTTCTCATGAAAGTTCGTACCAATATAACGAATGTGCAGCTGATACAACTCATGGTTCATTCGCCTGTGCCACGTTTCGTCTTCCATCTGCACTCTACCATAGATGGTACGCAACACCTTTCGTTCGAAAACTCCAAGGGTGTGTTGGTCCTCAACGAACATAGTTCAGGTCTCGTGGCCGCAGAGGACCACCGATCTAATCAGCGTCTTGTAGAAAATCAACTTCGTGCGGCGGCGAATTTTGTTCGACCGGAGCGTCCTCCGGAGTCCAAAGTAGGCACGATTTCCCGCCAAGATCCGTCTCTGAATTTCTCTGCTGTTATCATTGTCGTCGGTTACCAGTGAGCCCAAATACATGAATTCGTCGACCATCTCGATTTCGTCACCGTCAATCCGAACTCGGGTGGGAGGTTCACATTGTCGTCTCTAGAACCTCTTCCTCTCATGTATTTTGTCCTCTAAACGATACGAATAGTTTAAATATCGCACGTGGAATGTCTCTTTTGGAAATTTTCATGTCAAACTTTCATATTACCCAGTTAAGCCAAATATTTTTCTGATATAGCCATGAATTTCCTTAATTATAGTGTAGATAAAGACTTTGAATACAATTGAATTGAAGTTGAGTTGATGTAGCAGCAGACACAAAATAGTTTTGTTTTCTCAAACCTTCGCAATTACAATTAATAAATATTTCAGATTGGCAGAAGATCTTATCACACAACTTAGAAATGGATACAGAAATAGCTAGATAGCTGCGATAGAAAAATAACAGAGAGAGAGAGAGAGAGAGAGAGAGAGAGAGATGGGGGGCGTGTGAGGAATGGCAAATGTTGGTTAATGCAGTGATATTATTTTTATAGGTATATTATTATGATATATTGATTTCTTATATTCTTATTATAAATAATGTAAGTAGTAATTTTTGCGCCATAACCAGTATAACCTAAGTTTTGCAAATGAGCTAAATTTTCGCTAGAGTTTTGGGCTTCAAGCATACTTACTACTTTACTTTCGGTGACGCCACGAGTATAATTATATGAGAAATCTTTTATCTCACTATTAGGTGAATTACTTGTTGATCTGTGTATTGATATACCATCCAACATTTACCTCATGATTAAACGTAATGCCTAATCCAAGGGATAAATACTAGAACTCACTGTTTCTTTATCAACACATTATTTTGTCTTTGAAGTGAACTTATGTATCGATTTTTAAGAAATAGTTAATTTATTATAAAGGTAATTCACAAAATGTTCTCAACATCGAATTCCTTGAATCACGTAGATGTGTTTTCATACCCCGATATTCAAAATCGGTTTAGTTTTGCCCCTAAAATACCAGTAAAGCAATACTCTGTATGAAACAATCTCATTTTTAGTTAGTGGAAATTGGTAAGCGAGGACTAAAAATACAAAATGTTTAATATCTCCGCCGCTCGTGCACGGATTTTGACAATCTATAGCTTGTTAGAAAGGTATTTTTACAAGCTTTCTATTTATGTTCTATTTGTGGGACGATATTATATTGTTCGGAAATTATTTGCGAAAAACCTGCTGTGTTTTGACAAAATCGTCCATATCTCAGAAAGTAAACAACATATCGAAAATCAAAAATAATAGTGTCAAATGGCAACGTTAGGCCTTTCATTTGAAACTAGTTTCATTAAGATCGGTTCAGCCATTGCTGAGATAATTACATGACATTTTGTACATACATACATACACACATACACACACACACACACACACACACACACACACACACACACACACACATACAGACATTGTCTCAATTTGTCGAGCTGAGTCGATTGGTATATGAGACTCGGCCCTCCGGGCCTCGGAAAAAGTTTTCAAAGTTTGAGCGAATCCTATACATTTCTTTTGTAAGAAATGTAAAAACGATTTTTTTTTAATCGATTTGAAGTTATATTTTACTCAAATTTCCAACGCGACTGAGAACTAAGAAATCAACGCTTTTTCTTGAAAAGGACGATACTAGCAGTGATACCATTCAAGGAAAATCAACAGTGTATATTTCCAGACTTGGTTTTATTTCCTATTTGAGAACTATTGTATTTTTTGCATCCTAGATTGCATGATTCAGTGATCGAAACCCAAAACTTCATAAAGTATTTGAAATTATTAAATTAAAATTTGTTTTTGCTATTGAAATTTACAAAATGATAGTATCGCCCCTTTGGCGATTGTTTACTTTTTCGGTCCCATCTATCAGCATTGAAGTATCGCCCTTACGTTTTTTTACAATAACTACCGTTTTACACCACCGATTTCGTCCGTGTTTTTTTCAATAGAGATCATTGTTACTATTTACAGCTGGTATCAGCTTGATAATCCTAAAAAATACGAAAATAACAGTTTCGCCTCTAAACTGCTAGCAAAAAAAGTATCGCCCTGTTTGTTTGCATGGAGCGTGGAGGGCGAAACTTTAAATAAACAAACAAAAATACAGTTTCGCCTGTTATACTTTTTGCTGTAGTTTAAGAAAGCAGTATCGTAGAATCCAAATTTTTAGGTTAATTTGTTGCGTTTCAAAGCCCTCATTCGCATGTAAGAAAAAAGCCCTATGTTTACATTTGTAAGTATCGCCCTTTTCACAAAAAAAGCGTTGAAATGAAATCGCAGCTCCTGATATCACGCTATCTCTGAAGTACATGCGTGCATAGTTTCAAATTTTACTTCGACATCGACTTTTTCTAAAGGTGACTTCCCAGTAGTATTCTTGATTTGAATTATTATCGCTAATCCTAATGCAAAAGAACAAATAAAAAACCTCACGAAAACGAACCGTTTGGGAAAATCATCATCATTACTGGAATTTTCATTTTCACGAAACTTTTCGATAACCTTCCGTCACTTGCGTTAATGCACTGGGTGCACAGTAGGGTGACAGGAAAAAAATGACCCCTATCGGCCAACCTCTGCGTCGATTCCTAGTCCGACCAGGAGTACTTGTACCAAATTTGAAGCAAATCGGACAAGTCTAACTACCGGACCAACGGGCCTGAAGTTTGTATGGGAATTTTCAATTTACATAGAGAAAACCCACTAGCACGCATTTTCGCCGCTAGGTGGCACTGTATGCATCGTATTATCACTGTAAGTGAAAATAAGAAGGATAATTGAATTGTCTACAACTTAGTCGAAGACTGCAAGTAAATCCGACTTTGTTAAAAGAAGTTATTAAACTTTTAACGAAGTGATGTCTGAGTCAGTTTTGCATGGGGCCTAATAGTGCATGGTTGTGTATCGGTACTCGATTCACACGAACTAAACATTTTTGTGAAATAATCGTTAGGTTTAGCTCAATGGTATGTTTACAAGAATTATAGTAAATAATACGAGTCATGCTTTGATTAGAAAATTTTAGTTTCACCTGTTACCGCATAGAGGGCGCCAACACTAACTTTTCAACGGAGAGAGATAGAAATTTGGTGTCTTCTACAAAGTTATAGAACAGGCATTTTTCAGTATTTCTTCTGAACATCTTGATACTCTATCTCTCTTTTATGAAAAGTTAGTAGTGGCGCCCTCTATGCGGTCACAGGTGGAACTAAAATTTTCTAACCAAAACATAACTCGTATTATTTACTATAATTCTTGTAAACATACTATTCGGCTAAATCTAACAATTATTTCACAAAAATATATAGTTCGCGGGACTCGAGTACTGATACACAACCATGCACTGCTAGGCCCCATGCAAAACTGACTCAGACATCACTTCGTTAAAAGTTTAATAACTTCTTTTAACATAGCCGGATTTACTAGCAGTCTTCGACTAAGTTGTAGATAATTAAAATATCTTTCTTATTTTCACTTACAGTGATAATACGATGTATACAGTGCCCCCTAGTGTCGAAAATACGAGCTAGTGAGTTTTCTTCATGTAAATTGTTGAAAAATCCAATATAAACTTCAGGCACGTTGGTCCGGTAGTTAGACTTGTCCGATTTGCTTCAAATTTGGTACAAGTACTTCTGGTGGGACTAGGAATCGACTCAGGGGTGGGCCGATTGAGTTTTCAAAAATTCATCATTTTTCTGGGCAGTCTAGTGCACAGTGCTCTAAAAATCTAGCGAAATCGTCTTAGGGCACCAGCGGGTCTGTAAAGAATACTAAAAATTAATTTCTATTCCAAAATTTTCAGTTCAGCAATTCGAGAGATCGTGCTCACCGCAAGCCATGAAAAATAGACTACGTTGTGAAGCGATGGTCACTATTTATTAAAAAATCACGGTTGAATAAAAAATAAAACTATTAAAAAATTTCAAATAGTTTATAATTTTCACAAACTTATTAGGAAAAATTGTTTAATAAGCTTTCGTAATATTGTGTAGGAAAAAAGCTGAAAATTTGAAAATAAATCTGAGGATTATGATTGATTACAGAACTCTGGAATTTTCTATTGGAATGTTTTCAGGCAGGAATTTGATATTGATGCTATTAGACAACTGTGAAATCAAGACCAATAGATCAGTTACATATCAGGACCCCATTCCGACAATTTATCAAAAGTCCTCATGATGTTTACAACAACAGGTTATCAATCTACGGATCAGTTATTGTAATATTGAATTAAATCAGTCAGCATCAATAAATTTTCAACTCCAATCCAATTTTTTTTTGGTGGGGTGGGGGGGGGTCTGTATGGTGTTAAACCCCAAAACCTTCTCTTGGCTACGCCGTTGCTTGGAGTTATTTATTTCGCTTTTCATTTTCCGAAAGGTTTCAGATCGATCCGATGGTCATAAGTTAGAAAAATTGCAGTCAGAAGGTTCGCACAAATGAACATTTTTGCACTGATAAGTTATCAAGTTCCTTCCAGACAACTTGGAAATGTTCGGTGATTATTTCTAGCGGTTGTAGATAGAAAAATGAAATACAAAATTCGATTTATCGAAATAATGTTTGGCTTATTTCAATGGATTATTACTATATTGAACAATAAATAGGCGACGAAGAGTAATCCACAAACAACAAGCCATAACTTTTAAAGTATTCAAAATAGATATTTAAAATCTTCAGTAAAGTTATTTGCAAAAGTAAGAGCTACAAATTTGCTGAAGGCATCATTTCGATATAATCACTTTCAAGAAAATTTGTGAAAATATCTCACTCATAGGGGGATTAATTAGCAAAAGCACAAAACCAAAAGAAAGAACATATTACCTCCATTAAATTCTCCGAAGATACAATTGACCTAAAATAAGCCGTTTTGGCGTTAATAATAGATTACATGTTTTTGGTCATATTTCTGGCAATGGGAAATGATAAAAATCTTTCGTCCGCTTTTAATGTTAAATATCTCTTTTGATAATAGTCCGATTTCAACAGTCTATAGCTTGTTCAAAAGGTATTCGTTAAAGCTGTCTAAAAACATATAAATTGGTAATCTGTATTGTCAAATCCGGCAGATAATCTAAAAAAACTGCAAAAAACGCCATTTTTACGCATTCAAACATTCATATCTTAAAAACTAAACATCAAAATCAAAAACAAATTAATAGCGTTCATACTGTTTTTTAGTTCTTTCATTTAAAATTGGTTTGGATAAGATCGGTTCAGCCATTGCTGAGAAACACGAATGAGAATTTGTCCGTTACATACACACACACAGACACACACACACAGACATTGTCCCAAATCGTCGAGCTGAGTAGATTGGTATATAAGACTCGGCCCTTCGGGCCTCGGAAAAAATCTTGAAAGTTTGAGCGAATTCTATACATTTCTTTTATAAGAAATGTAAAAACGTCTTCAAAGTCCACAATTCGGTAACTTATATATATATATATATATATATATATATATATATATATATATATATATATATATATATATATATATATATATATATATATATATATATATATATATATATATATATATATATATATATATATATATATATATATATATATATATATATATATATATATATATATATATATATATATATATATATATATATATATATATATATATATATATATATGTAAGTCAATGTGTGTATTAAAACATTGTAATTTTCCTTAAGGTGCAAGTACCACTTAAATTTTTTTTATTTAGCCCGACAACCAAAATTTTTTTTTGCGCGGAATCTTGTAGAGCAATTTATTTTGAACAACTTTGAAGAACATATCTGCCATCTATATATTTTTCCTTAAGAGATATGTACGTTGTATCTTAAAATCAATTTTTCAACTTTCTCTTCTACAACTTAATTTTTTCAACATTCGTATACTCTAGAAAGTTTTAGATACCGTCGAAACACACAACTTTTCTGAAGACTCCAATGATGTATGACGTGTGTATCGGGATATAAATACTCTTTTTCATTACAAAAATTCTCAAAATTGTGAAACTTTGTGAACCAAAACTCAGCATGATTAGACTCGTCATGTTATGTAGTATATGAAAGCGAAGTATAAAAATCCGGACATTTCGGGTTTTTTAGTTTTCCTACATATTTATACTGTATAATGTATGGATATTTCGCAGTATCTATAGAACGGGCGTTAGTAAATCAACACGTCATAATACAAAATACTAAACTCAATGCAAAATATTTCTTCTATTATCAACAATCAACATGTACAAATAATGAAAGTGAATGAAGCACTAATTATACATTAGAAGGACGCCCAAATTGCTTTTTACGCGGGTACATTACACGCTTAACAGCAATCCAATTATTGATAGCATTAGTAATATGAATATTTTATTGTGAGTTATTGAAAATAAAAGAAAACACACGTCGAAGCAAATATCATTCTGAATCACTCTCAGAGCTTGCGTTTTGTGGATTTTTGAGTAACTGGATTTTCTGGAACGAAAAATGAGAGGGATAATACCAAAATTATATAATCTTTCCAAGATTAATAGTTTTAGTCATCTTCTTCTTCTATATATATATATATATATATATATATATATATATATATATATATATATATATATATATATATATATATATATATATATATATATATATATATATATATATATATATATATATATATATATATATATATATATATATATATATATATATATATATATATATATATATATATATATATATATATATATATATATATATGTATATATATTTATATATATATATATATATATATATATATATATATATATATATATATATATATATATATATATATATATATATATATATATATATATATATATATATATATATATATATATATATATATATATATATATATACATATATATATATATATATATATATATATATATATATATATATATATATATATATATATATATATATATATATATATATATATATATATATATATATATATATATATTGTTTGTGTGCTATTAGTTGGAGATTATCTGGCCGCCAGATGGCGCTTTGGAACAAATTGTGTTTTCCTCCTATTTCGCAGAGTGTCGCAGCAACGCGCGATGGGTATTAGCTAGTATATATATAAAAGTCAATGTTTGTATGTATGTGATTTATGGATTTCCAAAAGGCTTAAGCGATTGCCCTAAAAATTTATACGTAGTAAACATTTGTTTTGGATCGTGTTTGTGTGCTATTGGTTGGGGATTATCTGCCATGGCGCTTCGGAACAAATTGTGTTTTACTCCTATTTCGTTGAAAGTCGCAGCAACACGCGGCGGGTATTGGCTAGTTCAATATAAAATACTTCTAATGTATAATAAGTGCTTCATACACTTTCATTGTTTTTACATGTTGATAGTCGATAATAGATGATATATTTTGCATTGTGTTTAGTATTCTGTATTATGACGTGTTGATTTACTAACGCCCGTTCTATAGATACTGCGAAATATCCATAAATTATACAGTATAAAAATGTAGGAAAACTAAAAAACCCGAAAAGTCCGGATTGTTATACTTCGCTTACATATACTACATAACAGGACGAATCTAATCATGCTTGGTTCACAAAGTTTCACAATTTTGAGAAATTTTGTAATGAAAAAGAGTATTTTTAAAGAAAAATCGATTGATATCCCGATACACCTGTCATACATCATTGGAATCTTCAGAAAAGTTGTGTGTTTCGACGGTATCTAAAACTTTCTAGAATATACGCATGTAGAAAAAATTAAGTTGTAGAAGAGAAAGTTGAAAAATTAATTTTAAGGTGCAACGTACATATCTCTTAAGGAAAAATATATAGATGGCAGATATGTTCATCAAAGTTGTTCAAAAAAAATTGCTCTACAAGATTCCGCACAAAAAAAAATTTTTGGCTGTCGAGCTAAAATATTTTTTTAAGTGACACTTGCACCTTAAGAAAAATTAAGGTGCTTGTCCTAAAAGATGTGGGATGTAGTCCTAGGAAACTTTCCTGAAGACATCGAAGCATGAAAACATCTGTGAAACTCAGGAAATACTTTTGACCGCCTTTTATCAGTTTCACCCCACTGTGCAGCGGTTCAAAAATTATGAATTTTAAAAAATTCAACTTTAAAAAAATCACGATTTTTTTGCATCAGTCTAACGTGGAAAGCAGTGGCGTAGTAGCGGGGGGGGGGGGTTTGGGGACGAATGTTGATGTTGCTGCCAAAGTCAGGGAAGTCACCGGGCCATCCAGCCTCGAATAGACCAATGCCGCAGCGTGGCATAAAAGAATGAGCCATATCCTGAAGAGCTACTTCCAGAGTAGAGCACTGCTGTACCAGACGAACAAAAGGGCAGAAGGCAATGTGAGTCGCAGCGGGCGTTACTCAGGGCTCCATTCCCTGTCAAACACTTTGGAATGGGATGTAAGATGCACTGATAACATAAATTCGTGAATATAATAAATCATGCAATGCACGAATTCATTCGTCGTTTTCTGCAACGAAGTATTTTCGTGCATTGTAAATAGTAAGTTTCGTTCATTTCATGAACAAGAATGGCCGTATGGTGAGCGAAAGCTTTCGTAAATTTTACACATTTAATGTACACTGCACGAATGATATCGTTGATAACGATATTATTTTTCGTGAATGAAATGAAATGTTTTGTTTATTTTAATAAACGTTTGTGTATATTACGAACGATTTCGTTGGTCGCACGAAATCTTTTCGTTTATCTTAGAAAAGTTTTCGTATTTATTGGCCTCTTATTGTTTTCAGTCGATCTTTTAAGATCGATGTTTTTTTTTATTTAAAAAAATCTATCTGGCCAATACGATTTTATTGTGATTCGAAGAAATGGCCGCTTGATGAACGAAATTTTCGTTTATTTTAATAAACGTTTATGTATATTACAAACGAATTTGTTGGTCGCATTTTATCTTTTAGGATCGATGTTTGACAACACCGATATCGCTCTGGCAGAGAAAAACTCAAAATTATTCATACAAAATCAATGAGCGAAAGAGGTTCTGGAAATCTTCCTGCAACCGGCGGACACGACTACGACTACTAAATAGTCAGACAACAACAATTATCTGACGAATAGCAACAATGGCTCCATATTACTCTTTTGACGTGGACGGTTTGACCAATGGTGCTCGTAAATATTATAAAGATATTCGTATATAACAGCGAACGACTCGTTTGCTGAATGAAGCTGTTTCGTAATAAACTAACGAAAGTCATTTCGCGGTTTTCACGAAAAACTCGTAATAAAAAACAAAAGTGTTTCGATAGAACTACGAACGATTCATCATATGTACGAAAAATTCGTATATTTTATGAAAGTTGTTTATACGAAATTAATTCCTAGAGATTTACGAATATGTTCTATCAGTGTGGGGTCTTAACACTGCGGCTGCCCAGGAAAGTGAAAATCGTTGGTTTTGTGGACGATGTGTCAATAATGGTGAGACACTTGAAGAAATGGAGGTATCGGTGACGGAGACAATAGATGCGATCGAGAGCTGGATGAACGGGTCAAGCTGCAAATAGCTCACCACAAGACGTTGTTGTTGGACAGCAACTGCAAAGAAGTTCAGCGGATACAGATCACCATCAAAGGGCATGTGATTGCATCGAAGCGTGCACTGAAGCAATTGGGAGTGATAATCGACAACTGATTGAGCTTAAACAACCACGTTGATTACACATGCGAAATGTCGGGTCTTTATCTAGTATTTAGTCATCGATACTGCGTGGGGTGCGGCGCTGAAAACCAAGTGAAACCGCGAAAAGCTGAACAGGACGCTTCGACTACTGGTCGTACGAGTTGCGATTGCGTACCGGAGGCAGTATGCCGTGATGCCGAGATGATCCCCATCTGCATTACCCTGACGGAGGATATCAAGTGCTACAATCAATGAAATGTCAGAAACGTGAGGAAGATGATGAGAATCGATTCGATGATGACGTAGCAGCAGGAATGGGATAATACGGAGAAAGGAAAGTGGACCTACTGGCTCATCCAAACCTGTCTACGTGGGTCAATAGAATGCACGGAGAGATGACCTTCAACCTGAAACAGCTTCTACCGAGCCACGGCTGCTTAAGAAGTATCTTCATCGGTGTGGGTACGCAACGTCAACACTGTGCCTGGAGCGTCTTTGAATGTCCGGGGTTTCAAGTATTTGAATGTCCGAGGAGAGTCTTTGAATATTCGAGGTTTGAAGTGACGTGCAGGGATGGGATGAATGGGAGAACCGGACATCAACCCGGATAATGTAGCCTACAGAATGACAAGCGACGTAGAGACGTGGAACGCAGTAAACAGAGATATGATGTAGATCAGTGATTCTCAACCTGGGGTCCGCGGGCCCCAGGGGGCCGCGAAGTCATTGCTGGGAGTCCGCGAAGAAAAATATATTTTCCGAGTGCATATTGAAATTTCAAATCTTGTTTCCTAACAAATTGAAAATAACATATTGATAGCATACAAAATTGATGTTTATCTGTGGGGGTCCGCAGCAACCCAGTGTGATATCTAAGGGGTCCATGGTACGAAAAAGGTTGAGAACCGGATGGCATGACCGTCTTACAGCGGAATAGACATCGAACAACGATTTCGGGAGAGCAATCACCGCCAGGGAACTCTCCGCAGGTATAAGCTAGATCCACCGCCGAGGACTAGTCGAGTAGACCGCAACAGAGCAGCGAGTATGAGTCGTCGAAACGCCAGCGAACCGGACGTCACGCTCCATGCGAATTCGCCGGACCGACCACGGCTCCCCAGAATCGATATTGGGAAAACTTTTTTCGCCAGGGAACTTTCCGTTAGCATAAGCTAGATTCACCGCTGGGGACTAGACGGATTAGACATCAATGAGACACCACTAGTCGCGGGTCATCGGCGCACCAGTGCACCGGATACCCAGCTTCACCAGAATCGCCGAACTGAACTCGGCACCTAGCTGATTGGCTCGATCTCGGGAGAACTTCTCTCGCCGGGGAATTCTCTGTCGGAGTAGGCCAGGTCCATCGTCGGGGACTAGACCGAGTTGTTTGCGAACAAGTCGAGGACTGAATGGACCATCAAGGAAGTAGTGCTAAATGGCCCAAGAAGAGAACTAAATGGCTTAAAGGAGTTGCGGTGCTAAATAGCACCGGTTACGGAGCCAAAGGGCTCAAGAAGTTGTAGTACTGAAACCAAATAAGAATCGGTATCGGTATTCGTCTGGGACCTCTCCTTTAGCTTACAGTCAGATTCACCGCCGGGAACGAGACCGCGTAGATCGCGACGATACACCACCAGCAAACCGGATGCCCCACTCTACCGGAATCGCCGAACTGACCGTAGCACCTGGTTGGTTGGCTCGAACTTCTCTCGCCGGGGAACTTTTCGTCGGTGTAGGCTAGATCTATCGTCGGGGACTAGACCGAGTAGTTCGCTAACCAGTCGGAAGATCAACGAGGAAGTGGTACTGAATGGCACAAGGGAACTGAAGGGCTCAGTAAATTAGACAGTCTGAAGTTTGCCGCCCAGATTGTCCTCGTAGGGGAAGAGCATTTATTCTCTACCAACAGCTAGTTTTCCTACCTTGACTACCCAAACCTGTTCCCTGAGTTGTTGGTTTTTGAACATTTTTTCCTGCTCAGAATGTTTTTGAACATTTTTTCATATATATACAAAAAAAATTCATATCCCCCCCCGAAAAATTTTCTTACTACGCCACTGGTGGAAAGCGACACCCTAATGACGAAATAAAAAAATACGTATCGAATATTTTTCGGTATGGGGTCTGATATTGCGATTTTGAAAGGAACATTGTACAACATTGTTATACGTAAAAGCCTCAATTAGTGAAAATCAGTTTCGTTCAAAATAATTTTGACTTTGAACTTAATATAAAATTGAAACCTAATTTGGAACGTACAACCTAATTTGGAACGTACCCTTCAAATAAACTGTTAAGTGTGATAAACAGTAGTTTTGTTATTCTAAAAAATAACCACAAGGCACTTTCTGATACTTTACCACGTTCCATAAATATTTCTAGTATGTAATGTGTACACTCACTTTATACACAGACTAGCTAAGTGTCAAAGATTCCAGCCAAAGAAAACAGACTGTCAAAAAGTGCAACCACACGAGTATGAGGGTTTTGAGAGGGGGAGTATAGGAGGAAGCTCATGCAAAGTTTATCGGATCTTCCGTGATGCCATTTTACATTCATGGTTGTTAGTTTTACTGCTTTTGTCTCAAGTCTGTGTATAAAGTGTCTGTAGTAATGTGAAGCTTACCAATTGTTGCCGTGTAGGTTTTATTTTCTTTGTAATCATACCGATGAATAGTTCCACCGTAAATATCAATGTAGTATAAACTTTGCCGCTCGACACACCAGTGAGGACCTGAAATATGATGGATACATTAATTAATGCATTCTTATTATAATCTTTTTTTTCAGTGAAGTTAAGATAATCAACTAAGGTGGTGAAGATGCTATCACTCACTATTTACTATTTCACGGTAATTTCGGGAGAGATGCCGCGTCAGGAGAGATGTCGCACTCTCTATATCTCGTATATGGGGTCTCTTTTATACGGTAATATGATATTGTGAGTTTGTCTTTCGAAGAAATATAACTCTAGAGATGTAAAATAATCCTTTTTAATTACTCACTAAAAATTTTATTAATGATTTTGTGCGTTCAGTTGCATCACGGAGTGCCGAAATTTTTTCAGATCCGCATTAAAATTTCGTTTTTTTTAAATTGTTCGATTTTTTTTGGTAAATCATGTATCGGTTGAATAGCTGGGACCTTTTAGAAGGCATTTTGATCATGAGCACGATCATCCATAATTTTAGAGGAAAATGGTGTCGTGCGGCATCCCTCCCCTACAATTGGGAGAGATGCCGCATCAAAATTGCGGGTGAGATGCCGCACTCAATGGAAGAGGATGCATAGCTAAAATGATTTTTTTTTCACCCCAGAATGTCATTAAATTATCATTTGCGTCAGGTATAGGTTCATAATAAGGTATATCCACAAACTAACGGACCTAACACAGTGACATATAGGATTATGAGTCTATTTATCTATATATTTAAATGGGCGACATGTATAAGTATTAGTTACTTCGGTTTATTCTTTAAAGTTTCAGGCTCTAATTTTCGTGAACGCATTGATTTGTAATGATGTCAATATTGAGATAAAAGCGAAAATTTGAACGAATTGATGCTTTTTCAAAATGAATCTTTCAAGAACAAACCTAAGTTGTATAAATTCATTGGGAGAAACAGCCAAACAGTGCTTTTAAGGAACTGCTACCAAAACATAGATATGTATATCGTACAAGCATATAGATAAATAGTGCCCTGAATTAAGTTACTCCAACTTAACCGTTACACAAGGTTGAGAAAGAAAAATATTTTCAAAATATGGAATAAAAAAATTATTCTGGAAATGGTAGTACCCCCTTAAGAAAAGTGAAGGTGCTAGCCGATTTATAGGAGCAATCAAACTTCATGACACTCAGCTGAAGACACTGAATCACAAAAACATCAATAAGAGCCAAAAAATACTTTTGTTCATCATGTTTCAGATTTTGACCACGGTGCGGCGTCTCACCCGCACATGCGGTATCTCTCCCGCAATGACCTTTTTGTAAAATATTCATGGAAATTTGGTTATTTTTTTTTTTTCATTACATAAACCATTTCACAGTATTTTAGAAAATTATCGCAATTGGTAAAAATTATTTCATCTATTATTGAATGGTTTACTTAGATGCAGGATCGATTTTTAAAAATATGCGGCATCTCTCCCCAAATCATCCTAGATTATTATCCATCAATTTAGTTGACATACAAACACAATTATTTACATAAACCTTCGAAATTTAATGATTATGCCACAATGTACGGGGGCGAACGAACCCAACGATCAAAAACTTTTGCGATAAAATGAAAACACTGTCTACTCTCGCACGTCACGCGCCTGTTGCGCGTGCGAACACTAATTAACTTCTGACGACTTAAACTAGACCCAACAGATTTTTTAACAACGCGGGTTTAGATCACTTTCGCGCAACTCTGAGAGAAAAGCACGAAGTTTTTAGCCGATTCTATTAAAAACAATGGACCGTTTCGCGAGGTAATGTCATGACCCTGCTATGGTAGGGGCACGGTGTAAACAAACAATTTTGTTATCATTAAACATTACCTTCGCGTATACAAAGCGCAGCGTCAATGAAACTTGCTTAGCTTAAGGCAAAGTCTTTGTGATATAACCAACTCATGAAACCGAGCATCCATGATGTTGAAAAAATGATTGATATTTTCCCGGGATTGGAACTGGGAAAATTAGGGCCGCTGCATGCCCCCTTACTTACTGAGCTTAATGTTGCCTCGGAGAGATGCATCATCAAGACGATTGCGCGGGTTACTTTTAAATGTGGTACAAAGTCTTTTGTATCATAATTCCTAAGATTGCCATTACAAAATTATGTTTGTTGTTACTATTAGCAAAGACAAAATATTTATAATTCTCTGTCACCGTTTCAATATTTAGTTAGCATCCTAACTTAACGATGGTCCTAGTGTGCACCCCTGCTGTCCTACTCGCGACTTCCGCCTTCCTGGCGTATTGACTTCTACTGTCCTGCCACCTGGCATTCGATTAATTTCATATACGTTTGTAAACCTTCGCTTCAATCAGAGTTTGATGTCTCTGATTGTGTCTTCCTGTTGTAGTATTAGCCTGAGGTCGGCTGATGCGACCCTTGGTTTTCCGTATATAGCTTTGGTATCTGCCTCAGTTGGGGTTTTCAGGGTTCCAGCTGGGCTTTTGTCATATATTGTCGCTACATTAGTCAGATTGTACTGTCTACTGTCTGTACGGACAGAGTGTACTGTTCCGACCGAAGCACTTCATATTTAATCTTATGGCCGTAGCCGGATTGTGATGTCCCGGGTGTCGCCTTTATCACTTGTACTTTGAAGTGAGCCGAATATTGACTGCTCCGACTCCACTCCCTACGTCTTCTTCTCTCTTCTAGTTGCGTATGCTCATTCCATGCAGGGTTGGCTTCCGTTTTCTTGTTGTCTGCTACGGCGCCCCTTAATCGTCGTTCTGTCACCACCTTCGACTGGTCCATCTTTATCGAACGCGTTGGGTAGTCTAACATTGCTACCTTAATCCATCCTTGTCGAACGTGTTGGGTAGTGCCTTCTCCACAGGGCACACACTGCTCCGGACATATGCTTCCACTTTATACAAGATCTCCTATGTTTAGTAATTATTATTTTCGTCAATACAGTCATCGGGGGTTGCTTTACGCCAAAAATATAACGTTTTGTACTTTTTGGTGTTTTACATATGGCACAAATACCTCAATAGTCAGTGAAAAGAACTTTTGGAAAATCAAGATTGAATATGAGATATAAAGAACTAAAAATTGGCGTAAAGTCACCCCACAGGGGGCTACATTGCGCCAAAAAGTTTTTTTAATCATGTTAATTTCTTAATTTATTGTTATGGATTAAGCTCGTTATTTATGTATGAATGCAAATGAATGTCGTGCTCGTAAAAATAAAAGAGTATGTTCAAGAACTGCATCCAATAGCCTTGTTTTTGGATAGTCAACAAGTCCTACAATGAAAAACAACAAGCGGAGAAAAACGCTCTTCATAATATACTTTTTTATTGAGCCTTATGAATTATATAACTTTGTTTTAGTATTTTTCTAAAAGTAGTTTTAATTGTGTTTCTGAGTGCAAAGGCTTTTCCGTTAAAAATGCGAATGGTACTCTTATATTTAATGGTCAGGTCAGTTCATCCATCTTTAATGAGATATCCATTTCCAATATACTGTGGACCTTTTTGTTTAGCAAGGTTTTAACCATAAGGTCATTCGCCTCGCTGCAGAGCGCTGATTTTTTCTGCCATTCCACAACAATCTGTTTCAATAGACATAGTTTAAATACGTCTAGAAACAATAGCGTTTTTATATGTTTGCGCCGTTCCAATCACACTACTCAACTTGAAAATTATAGATTAATGTTATTTTTCAAAACAGTCAAAGTAGTACGCTAATAAAAATCTGCTTTGAATTAGAGTCAAATCCCAAAACAAAAGTAATTTTAGATCAAATATACAGATTGTGCAACAGTGATGGAATTTCACCCTAGTGATGCACTGGCGCGTAAGTGTGATGCCTACACAGAGGATACAATGATCACACACCACAGAAAAAAGCAGAACGCTCTTTCTTTCGGAGCTGTATAGACCGATTTCAAGTGTGCGCTGGTGTTGAGGTAGTTGGGTGCGAGATAACCGTGCTCTCTTGCTCTTTAAATTCTCTGTGGCGCGCTCAGATAAAGTCACCACCGCGCGCGCCCCAGAGTCGCTGTGGTGTATTCACTGGCGTGGTTTCACTGGCGTGTATTCACTGGAGTGTAATCTATGGTTTGTTTTCGTCTTACAAGCGGCAGTGCGGGTGAAATTTATTTAATTTGCACAGGTTGTTGCTTTATGTTGTGTGGATGGTGGTGGCTTATTTCAAGCTTATATGATTTTCTACTGAAGATTTCAAACAAGTTGCTTGGTAAAGCTTACGAGTTTATAAAGTATTGTTACACTACCTGCAAAACCTAAAGTACTCGCTCCTCGGAGCAAATTGGGAAAACTTTTTACGTATCATCGTATAGAGAGTTTTATAATGACCAGAGGCACCTGATATGCAAACTCACGTTATAAGTATTAATTGTTTTATTATAGCTTAATCCTACAGGTTTAAACCGAAATCTTAGATTTCGTCCGCAGGCTTAACCTATTCAGTAAAATTAGGTATATGCTTGTGCCGATAATCAATTTACAGACATCACAATTGAGCGTACACCCGTTATTCATTTGTCTATTATTTTGCGCGAAAATCCTTTAAACAGCAGGCGAAAGCGAATTCTTAAAGTTGGACAGAGAAAGAGTAAAATTCGCAAACGAAAAAAGCAGTTTTTTCCACACCGTATGTCAGATCTTCATAAAAATCAATCAGCAGTACTGTAACAACATTCTACATACGCTGATTGATTTTTATTAAGATCTGAAATAAGGTGTGGAAAAAACTGCTTTTTGCGTTTGCGAATTTTGCGCATTCTCTGTCCAACCTTAAGAGCCTGGGAGGCGGGAAGGGTTTTCTGCGCGTAAATGAGCGAGTGAATGATTCAGTTTCGGGGTCAAGAAAAAAGGACACTAGTGTGCATGTCTATTTTAAATGTACAATGAATCTCATGTTATATAAAAGGGTGTCATAACATGAATCAGCAGCAACAATGTTTATGAGGATATACGTATTCTAGATTTTTGCGTCAGTTAGTATTTGAGACTGCAATTATAATGCATGGACGTATTGCACGTAATATCAACAGCTAAAAAAAGTATTAGTTAGGTAGTACAGGCCATATTCGATTATCCATAACTCGATTATCCGTAGAAAATTACTCGATTAACCGTAGTCCGACCATCCAAAGAAATTGTTTCGATTATCCGCTCATTATTTTTTCTCTAACTGCATGACATATCTATAATTTATTATTTGATACTAACTACAGTTTCTGAAAGAAGAAATATTTTCTAAAAAATGTTGAAAACTTCGTTGAAATACAGAAATCGTACTTATTTAGCATATAATTTTGAATTCAATGCGATGGCTGTCGTACACCAATTAATTACAATTGATACTAACTATAGTCTCTGGAAGACAAGAAAGTTATGTTCTCAAAATATATTTAAAAAACCTGTTTTAATCCACCTAGAGGTGCAATTGTGCCTTTCTCATGTCTCCAAACTATGATTTAATAGCTGGTTCGTTCAATATAACATTATGGAAATGTCTTTCATTCTTATTACACTTGGTAAGTATATATAATAGCACCTTTTTGCATTCATCGCGGTATCGGTTTGAATCGGAGTTTTCTATGTCATCGCACTCCACAACCCGTAACTCCGGAGCCGGAAGTCGGATGGAAATGGAATTTAATATCAGTTTCCGGGGACGCAACACCTTTCATTTGAGACTAAGTTGATCAAATCGGTCTAGCCATTTTCGAGAAACCAATATAACCGTTATTCTGAAATTGGATGCTTCCAGATTCGTCGATGGTGGCCAAAGAGACTTTGAATGACTGTTGGTGACCTAGATCTACAAATTCAACAGTTGTGTTTACATTTTGGAAAAAATTCCACCTTTTTACATTCATCGCAGAATTCGTTAGAATCGGGATTTGCTGCGTGATTGTACGTATCACCCTGTAATTCAGGAACCAGAACTCGGATCCACACAAAATTCAACAGCAGCTGAGGGACCTTTCATTTAAAATCAAGTTTGTCAAAATCGGTTCAGAAAATTCCGAGAAACCGATGTGGACAAATCAACAAATTTTGTTTTGTAACCATAATCTTCAACTCGTAATCCGGAACAAGATGTCGGTTGAAAATGAACTTCAATAGCAACCTATGGGAATATTACACCTTTCATTTGAATCTTATTTTGTAAAAATCGGTTCAGCCATCTCCGAGAAACCGATGTGGACATTTTGTTAACAAATCTGCACATACACACACATACATACATACATACATACATACATACATACATACACACATACATACACACAGATATTTTGCGATCTCGATGAACTGAGTCGAATGTTATATGAGACTCGGCCCTCCGGGCCTCGGTTAGAAAGTTGGTTTTTGGAGCAATTGCATAACCTTTCTATATGAGAAAGGCAAAAGAATAATATTTAATTAGCTTAATCAGCATGAGTTCAATGTTATCTTCATGTGATTATAGTTTGAAATGTTGGTGGAATGGGTTTGAAAGTGGTGGGAATGGGGGGTTAGTAGAGTGGGAGTGGAGGATGCGTCAGAAACTCTTCATCTTATTTCGGTATACGGGGTGGATGAAGGAAATGCGGGCGTGAGGGTGGTCGAAGGGGAGAGGAGTGATGAAGGAGGGAGGTGTAAGGGCAAGGAGGTGTGGGATGGGGAGAGGCGGCGACGCAATACTCAACTGCATATTTTGCCTTCTATTTGAGACTTGGTTTGAGAAAATCGGTTCAGTCATCACCGAAGAACCGATGTCACATTAATTGTGGAATATGCCCGGAATTCCGGAATCGTCGATAGTGGACAATATATTCAAAGAATGTTTGATTGGCAATCAGTGATCTAGATCTGCGATTAGAAGTAATTTGGTGACCATTTCAATAGTTTTTAGCCTCTGAGGTATTACGATTGTACCGATTTATATGGGAAATTCCATTATATCCTTACTAACACCCCTGTAACTCCGGAAGCAAGAGTCAGAACCGAATGAAATTCAGCAGCAGGCAACAGTATTACTGTATCTTTCATTTGAAATCAAGTTTGTAAAAATCGGTAGAGAATTCGTTGGGGAATGGGTGTGATATTAGCTTAGGAACTTGGCGAGTTCCCCGGGGGCGTCATGAACCGTCATAGGTGGCCAATGTGGTCAAAGCTTTTTTAATTAATCATTAGTGATCCAGACCCGCAAACTAGAGTAATATTACATCAATTTTAATATGTTTTACATCATTTGAACATCATAGCGGTACCAGTTTATATGGGAATTTGCTGTGTGACCGCACTCTTCAACCCGTAACTCCGGAACCGGAAGTCGGATCAACTAAAAATTCAATAGCAGCTTATGGGAGCGTTATACCTTTCATATGAAACTAAGTTTGCGAAAATTGGTTCAGCCATCTCTGAGAAAATTGTGTGAGTTTAAATGACACACCCACACACATACACACACACAGACATTTGCCGATATCGACGAACTGAATCGAATGGTGTATGACACTCGGCCCTCCGGGCCTCGGTTAAAAGGTCGATTTTTACAGTGATTGCATAGCCTTTCATTATATGAGAAAGGCAAAAAACGTAAAAATATAGCAATTTCACATTTTTAATAAAAAGAAACTTTTTTTATCTCAATATTTAAATACAATAATCGATAAAAATTGATATCAGGTAAAATTCATGGAAGCACAAAATTTTAAACTCTGCGTTGGTAATGGGGTGGTTTGGTTTCTTGCTCCTAAATTCTCTGTGGCGCGCTCAGAAAAATTCACCACCGCGCGCCTCACGGTGCACTGCAGTGTGTACGGATTCTTAAAAGAGAGTGTAGGTCACAAAAACCAATCACTGTTGCCACTTTTCAATGTGAAATGCAGGGCTCAAGAAACGTTGATTGAGCGTTTGTAGCACAAAATGTGGCAACAGTGATTAGTGCGAGTGAACGAGTTTCTCTTTTAAGATATAGTTCTTGCGTACTCTCGTCATCGTGCCATATCGAGCATTACTATGTACATTTGTGGAAGGACGCGCCAGTGATTTTGCAGTGTTACACCAGTACGGTTAGTGTTGTTGCAGTGTATCATCGGATTAGCTAACAATGTCCGAAAAAGTGAAGCGAGACGATGCTGTGCGGGAGTTGTTCACAAAGAAAAAAATTCGGTTGAGTGATGGAAAAGAAATCTCTGTGTCGATATGCACGCTGTGTGGAGAGGGCGGCAAGCCTTTTAAATGTGAAACCTCATATAATTTGGCCCGACATGTGACCTTGAAGCACAGAGAAGAAGCAGAAATATTGAACATATGTGTCGCGGATAATGAAGAACGAGCAGTGAAAGGTGATGGACCCGAAAAACCGAAGAAAATTAGTTTGGTAATGGACAGAAACATCTATATTACTTCGATCGTGCGCTGGGTGACCGAATGTAATGTACCAAAGCACTTTTTTTCAAAGGAGTGTGTTAGTAAAGTTTTGCAACCAATCGAAAAGGCTTTGAAAATAGGGTGTGTGTCGCGAAAAAACATTATGCGCTATGTCGAGGTGGTTGAGGCTCGCATTGTGGCACATATTAGAGAGCAAATCAAGGGTAAATTAATATGTGTTAAAGCTGATCTTGCGTCGAGAAAGGGTCGTTCTATTTTGAGCATCAATGGGCAGTTTGTGTCAAATGGAGAAATCGTCGTAGTAACCCTTACGATGATTGAAAGATTAGAAAGGAATACAGCCGAAAGCATCTTTGCGGAAATAACGAAGGTGTTGGAGAAATTTAATATAGATATGCGAAATGTCTACTCCATCACAACGGACAACGGTAGCAACTTTCTCAAAGCTACAAAATTGATGAGAAATGCTCAAGTGGTGGCACTTAACGATTCTGAGAGAAGTGATATATCAGAAGAGGAAAAGGAAGCTTTTGAGAACGAGGATGATGAAATCGGTGATTTTGAAGCGGAAAATGAAATCTTCGAAAATACCACGTGAGTAACGTAGTTTTTCTTTAATTTATACTTATTTTCGTGTGAGTAACGTAAAGAATAACGAATATCTTTTTATATCACATGGTTCTTGTATTGAATATAGAATGTTTGATTCATTACACGATGCTACAAAAAACAAACATTGAATGAACTTTTCAAGTGGTTGTAGATCTAGTCAAATCCAATACAAAACCACCTTTGACCACTTTAATATGTCGATTTATTGTAAAAATAGCTATGATTTTTAGCTATCGATCTTTCTAACGGTGTGATACATTACGCTGTTTTGTAGGAAATATTGTGCAAAGTGCCTAATATCACCATACTAAGCAGGGTGCCTCACTAATTCATTAATTTCTCGGCATACAATCAATGGAATGCGTAAAAATTGACATCAACAGCTTTGCTTCGTTGTTAACAACCAATATAATAACACAAATGCACTGAAAACAGCGGAATTCTCACATTTGAGCCGAATGAAAACTCGAATTTAGTACCCCTATTGTTGCGCTACCATTTGACTCAATGCGTTGAACAAAGATTGCAGACACTGCTCTAATCAACAGCTTCAAATGGGTAGGGTGATAATAGAAACACCCTAGGAACATCCATATAAACAATACAATTTTGTGAGATTTCTTAATTTCCGGAGACACGTTTTTGTTGTATTCATAATTCGAAAGAACATTTAATTCCGCGTCCAATTAAGAAGTTAAGAAGTTTCTATGACATTTCTGCTATGATCAGTGGTTATTTCGAAAGTGCATTTTGCACCTTAAAAGTCCATGAGAGAATTTACAGTTTGGGAAAAATTGAATAACTCCACTTTTTTCGACCAGTTTTTTGGATCAAAATGTTGTTGGACGCGGAATCAAATGTTCTTTCAAATTTCTATTAGAACCTGAAACGGGACACGCGGATATGAAAAAAAACCTACCGTCAAATGCAGCCACGGGGAACTGTCAAATGCAGCCAGTCCATTTAAAATATGTAAAACAGAATGCGAGGCTAAGCGAGACGAACAATAAAATGAACATCAATAAAGAAAATAAAAACATCTATCCGCAGGTCCCGTCCCAGATTAGGACGTGCCTTTGGAAAAATGTTGAAACATTTGCATATTTTCATGAACAAATCGCGAGAAAGTGGCAATATTCATATTGATGTTGCACAACATTTCTTACAAAACGAAATAATATAGCATACCGTCAGTAAGTTCTATTTTTCTTCTCTCTAGAATTGTTGAAAAAATCGAAAATCGGCTGAGAAATGACAGCATTGCTAATTTGTTTATACCAAAGGTCCAAGAAAATGTTTTTTTTTCTCTATAAACCAAGATTTTGAGGGTATACCACATTTTTCATACGTTGTTTTGTGTTGCGTTTTTTGAGACCTCCAACCTATACTAGTTCAATTGAAAAGTTAAAAATCATTCTAAGACCTAGTTATTAAGAAAAACTATCATGTTGGGCAAAAAAAGTTCTATACTTCTCAAGCGTAACTGAGCTTGTTTTCAAGTCTCAAACAGTTTACTACTTATCCTTATCATTCAATTTCCATTCGAAAACTAAATAAATTTCTGATTGAATAGATATTAGTTTATTGAGGCCTTTATAAAGTAGAGTAGTAATGTGTATAATATTTATATTCATTTTATAGCCATTTTGCGGAAGATCTTTCATCAAAGAAAATTATGCAGATTTTTTTATATGATGATTCAAAAACAATTCAATAAAAAATATTTTTAGCTTAAGTAAAATTTTACCTATATATTTTTATTTACCTTAACTCATGAGAATAATTATACTATTATAATATTTTTCTAATATCATGGTAACTCCAAAGTTTTTTCATAAATCCCTAAATTATACCAAAGAATAAAATTACTTTGAAATCTGCTAATCATTAACCCAGTAATATACAAGCTCTAAATTGTAACGGTGGATCTTGAACTCTTGAATTAATAAGGAGCTGGGTGTAAACTGTTTGCATTATTTGAAATTATTGTTGTTTGTACGATATAAAATTATAAACGGACTCTGCACACTATATTAGACTGCTAAAAATCAACTCCAATAACGATCGTGCTTTATCTCAATAGGCAATGGGAAGCCGATTTTGATGATGATTGTGATATAGAAATGCTTGATTTATCACATGAACCACATCAGATCTATGATCAAGCTCCCGAGGATGATCTCCCCGTCATCGAGGAGTCAAATTTGACAGGAGTTCGTTGTGCAGCTCACGATATCCAGTTGTCAGTATACGACGTGTTTAAACAGAAAACCGTGTCGAATTTTCTGGCTAAAATCAGAAAGCTAGTAAAAAAATTACGATCGCAACCATATGTCAACTCTTTTAAAAGAGATAAAACAAGGAATATGCCAATATTGGATGGCGAAACGCGATGGGGATCGTCACATTTGATGGTTAATCGCATTAACGAGCAAAAAGTGTTCATTCAAGAACTCCTACCAGTCGATCTACAAAAAGAGTATGATGCGAAATTTTGGAGTACGATTGAACGGTTCGTTAGATCGACACTCCCCTTGTATGTCTTAACAAAAAGGATTCAAGAGGAATCTTTGACTTGTGGTACAATGTATTTACATTGGAAGGAATGCTGTCTTGAATTGGCAGAAATACATGACTCATTGGCAAAACAATTACTTGAAGCATTGCAAAAGCGTCAAGGAATGTGGTTCGACAATCCGGCGTTTATTTGTGCTTTGTATGTCGATCCACGTATGCACGAATTCGACCCTCCTGTATTGTCCGACGATCAGAAAGAGATAGCGGTCGTAAGTATTATTTTTTATTTAATTTTATAAAATTGGTATTGTGAAGGCAAGTAATCTTAATCACGCACTGAGTATTTGATATATATATATATATATATATATATATATATATATATATATATATATATATATATATATATATATATATATATATATATATATATATATATATATATATATATATATATATATATATATATATATATATATATATATATATATATATATATATATATATATATATATATATATATATATATATATATATATATATATATATATATATATATATATATATATATATATATATATATATATATATATATATATATATATATATATATATATATATAGTTAACAAAATGGTGAAAATGTGTTCAAAATTCTATTTTACTATGTTCATTGCTTGTAAACCAAAGATGTTTGAAATGGATTAAATGAATAATTGGTCTTCAATGCATCTGTGCTATTTTAGTCTCGTACACGGATTTTTTATAGTTTATATTTTTAGGAACAAGCATCTATATCTTAATATACGATTGAGTTTGTATTATAAATATGCACTAGGGTTGAAGTTATTTTTGCGATGTTGTAAATTCTTCCATCGCCGGTCATAAAACCAATCAAGGTACTATGAAACTAAAAAATTCGAGTGAAATTGGATATTTGATATGGAAAATATATGCATATTTTCACAAATGCCTTCAGATTTTTAATACTAAATAAGAAATTGTTTTGAAAACCTTCAAATATGCGGTCGAAACTATGGATTTTTCATATAAAACTTGAATCAATATGATCCAATTGACTCAAATTTAGGATATTTGTGTTTTACCTTGATTGTAGTTATGATCGGCGATGAAAAAAAAAAACAAAATTACAAAAATAACTGTCATGTTAATATGCCTGCCCTAATACTAGAAAACACTCTCTCTAATTTTTTCAATAAAACAATTATATTTTAAGTCGGGATAGATCGTGGGAATCACACAAATAATGAAAACTTCAATTACAGCGTCATTTTATTACTACCTGGAAAACACTTCGTGTACTGAAAGGGAGTTCACCAATTGCTGAGAACACCTCTCAAGTACCGTCTACAAGCACAAACAGTTTTTCGAGAGTAGAAAAACTTCTTAAGAATAATCTTCAGTGCAAGTCCTCAGGTGTTGCAGACATGGAGAAACGTATTCGAAAACTTCCTTTGGAAATGTCCGCGTCTCTAGATACTGACATTATAAAATACTGGGAAGCAAAGAAACGGAATGATAAGGAATTGGCAGAGATTGCTCTTGTAGTTTCACAATTGCCATGCACCCAAGTATCTGTGGAACGAACTTTCAACGGACTTGGCCAGATACTTACGAAATCTCGCATGAAGCTTGGACCTCAATCGCTGTCGACGATATTATTCGTTAAAGCAAACGGAAACCTTTTTGACGAACTATATTTTCAGTATGATTTGTAGTTAGAATGCCAGCTCTCATTTGGCCTAAGGAGTGCCAAATGCGAATTGCAAACGATAAGAAGTCATCGTTTTGTTGTTTTTTTTATAACCTTAATGGATTTTAAAACTAGCCTTTTGTTTTCTCAATCCGTTGTATATATTATTTAAAATTTGTTTTATGTTTATAAACTAATTTGCCATGCTCGAAGAAGTACAAAATAAATAACTAAAATTACGAATTAGTTGTTATTTTACGTGTATTATGAATATCCGAAAAGCCAATTAAATTAACCTATGGGGTCTTTCTTCAATAACCAATCGTTATAATTTGTAACATATCATCGAACAACATTTTTTCACTATCATAATCAAGCCAACGCACAAGCCAGAACACTCACCAGCATAATAAAGCCATTTCAACTTTCTTTACACGCGCAACATGCACAATTCGATAGGGTACGATTGTTTGTTGCCAAAATTATATCCCTCACAAACTTGGGTGATTTACCCAGAAGCAAGCGTTCAAAACGAAACAAAATTTGGTTGCATTCGTGTGCCGCTCGATTCAAAATTTTTTGAAGGACGCGATCCAATATTGTGTGAATAAAAATATAGTTTGCCATCATCATGCGCTCACGGGTTTCACATTAATAGTGTTGCCCATAGTGGACACCAACACGCTAGCAGCGTAATGTATACGGTTGCGAGATACTAAGTACTCGCATTAGATAATTGATAGGAAAAAACATGATGTCCGAATTCAATAAGGCAAGCTAATATCAGCGCAAAATACAAACCTAATCCTCAATCGTGTAGACGCCCCAGTGCACACTGGGGAGCACGCGTCGGTGAATTTATCTGAACACGCCACAGAGAATTCAAGAGCTCTTTTCCACACTCGAGATCCTTCTAGTGTTGGGAGAATAAATTTTTTTTTTCGTCCTCTTTACGCGCTCACACATATCAAGAACGGTGGTGGATATGAACGAAAGAGAAGCGCTCTCGTTTAGGCTGGTAGTGCGTGGGGAGAAATTTTGTGTTCTCTTTACCGCACAGAGGATATGGACATCACTGTTGTGCAATATAGACTTAAGTAAAGCTTGGCGTAAAGTAGCCCCAACTTTAGATAAAATGGACATATGGCCTCCAATAGACCTTTCTTGTCAGACCTAACCCCTATTTTTTATTTTTTATTTAAAGAGTTCACATTTCTAAAACCAAATCCGCTAAAAAGAGATTTTTAAAACCTTGCCTGATTTTTTTACGATTTTTCAAAAATTGAAAATTGCAAGAATGTTGAATATTTTTTTCACCAAATCAAGAATGGTGGGACACCAAATTTGTACTTCGGCAGCACTGTTTGATATATTTCTCATAAATTTATCGGCAACACTGTAAATGAAGTGGTGAATCGCGATACAATATTCATTTTGACTGTAAACAAAACGAGTGAATTCATAATTTGGTCAATACTAGACATTATTGACAATGCAATGAGAAAAATTGGATTGATGAAGTGTATTTCAAATGAGACTGACACAGTATCGTCAATACCGTGTATTGATAAAAATATTGAACGTATAAATGCCGCTAATCTCTTGCTGTCAAATTTTGTTTGTTGGCTTTTTTTGGACCTCAGTTTTAACAAATCTTTGGAAAATCCGAAAAAAAATCTAAATTATCATGGACACGGATACACAGCCTATTTATTTAATGTTTTCCTAATTGCCATTCGCTTATTGCGTGTTGATGCGGAATCAAGCGCCGCTAAAATTGTTTAGGTTATGAAATGTTTACAATTTTTACGATCACTGGCAACACTTGAATCTAGAAGTCGCCGTTTTTTCACGCTCCGAATCTCGTGTATTTTTCCGGTGGAAATCCGACGGTTCCACCTAGTTTTCGTTCTCCTTCGGTGGGAGAAGTATCCGTATCGCGTTCCGCAAGTTTTTCACAAAGTTTCGGTCGATCGGTCGTGAAATTTCAGCATTGATATTTCTATCAACAAAATGGCGGTGTCCAACACCGGCGTCCTTACGTTTCCCTATTAAAATTTACAATATCTTAGCAGCTTTCTTATCCTTATACTACATCATGCAGCAATAAACGTTAATACTATCGTCGGTAGTGCGGATACTACAATGGGGAACGAAGACATCTGCAGGATTTGCGGCCTCGATGATCCGCCAACGAAAGCAACCAAAAGAAAACGGAAACAGAAGAAAGACAGTATTGAAATCGGTTGGATCTGCTGCGACTCTTGTCACTCGTGGTTTCATACCTTTTGCGCTCGTATCGGTGACTCCATCCTTTCAGATATCCAACACTATAGCTACCTCTGCGTGAAATGCTCTGTTATCGAAACTCTTGCTCGTAAGTCACAAGACGTTAAAAATGACGGAGAGTGGAACGCAATAAAAAAGCAGATCGACGAGCTTACCGCTGCAATCGCAAAATTAAAGTCAGAGCTTGGATGCATCAAGGCTACCGTGAAAAAACAGATCGACCAGCTGCACAGCAAAATTAGAAATGCAGACCAGCTTGAAGAGAACCGGATAAACAACATTAAACTTCTAGAAAACATAGGGGAGAAGCTAGAAATCATCGAATCCGGAGCGAAGCTTGCTGGTGCCTGCTCTCAAACTACAAACGTCTGCAGAATTGCCATAAACAAGGTTCCATATCAGGTAGGAGAGGACGTTCGTTCAATCGTTAAGAACTTCTTGGCCTTTCTCGGCATGCAGGAGCAAATGCAACAAGTTACTAACTGTTTCGACTTCCGGTCAAGGTATCGAAATGGACCGACAGAACGCTCACACCAACCATCCTTGTAGCATTCACCAGTAAAGAAATCAAAAATCAGATCTTGAGGCGTTAGCACAAAGCACAAAGAAGCGAAACTGTGTAACCTTCAATCTGACCTCCCGCTGGAGTATCGTTTCACTGCAAACGAGATGCTGTCAATTCAATCTTTCCGTATACGCAACCTCGCCTTACGTCTTAAGCAAAGGGGTATTGTACAGTCGGTTTTCGTTCGCAATGACTGTGCGTCGATACGCTTAGTGAAACAAAACAACTACATACCTGTAAAAGATGCAGCACAGCTTGTAAAATTAACGAACTCAGATGATATGAACGAATCCTCCATCTTCTATGATGCAGAAAGCCTAGACCAATCCAGCACCGCACCGTTATAATCCCCCACTGTACTGTACACCGACGATAAAACTTCCCACAATGCCAAGAAATAATTTCCCTAACTTACGAATAGGACACCTTAACGTTAGGGGTCTGGAACACCACATCGATGGTGTGAAACTCATATTAGATAAATCACAGTGCCACATATTCGCTGTCACGGAATCAAAGCAAAGCGCCTCAGCCCCAGTCGGACCGATACGTGTTCCTGGTTACAATTTTCTGAAACACTCGCTGCCTTCAAACAGAGGTCGGGGATCGAAAGCATGTGGAGGAGTAGGGTTCCATGTCCAAAACGGCCTGAAAGCAGTGCCCATCTTGAAATCATCCTTCGACCCTGACGTGCCTATCTCACACAGGTTCGAATATCTTGCAATCCAAATAAGGGTCAATGATCTTAATGTAGGCGTCGTTGTAGTGTACAACCCGACATGCGGCAACAGCTACTTTGCGCAAGCCTATGAAAAATTGCTTTTCGATTTCCAGGACCACAATTTTGACCGCCTCTTCCTGCTAGGCGACTTCAACATCAATGTATCAGCAGCTCAACCATCTTCAAATCATGCAGCATTAACGTGTATACACAACACTTTCAACCTGACGCATCTGCCTACACCGCCCACCAGAATAACTGACCGGAGTACATCTACTATCGATCTTCTCATCACTGACTCCCCACAAACCATTATAACAGCCAGAACATCTCCCAACAGCATTTCGGATCATGAAATCATCTTCCTGATTTCCGTGCATGTTCCGTGTTCGTGTGCAAAGTATAGCTCCCCAACGTATCACTGTTAGGAATTTCAAAAATGTCGATGTGCTCAATCTTCAAGCCGACTTTCAAGCGACGGATTACCGAAATATTTTTACAACGGAGAATATCGACGTCAAAGCACAACTGATTAATGGTGAGCTGCAGAGACTTTTACATCGACACGTTCCCGAAAAAACAATCACGATCCGTGATAAACGTACACCGTGGATAAGTATAGAAATTGAAAATGCTATCGTCGTAAGGGATCTCGCACACTCATTGTACGCGCGGGACCCCAACAGACAGAGAGGTAATGGAAATTGGCTAGACTACACCCGGAAGCGGGACAGAGCAGCGTCGTTAGTTTTTGTAGCGAAGAAACGGTATGCCGAGCGAAACTTTTCCTGTGATCTTCCGGCGAAGAAACTATGGAACAACTTAAAGCGTGAAGGAATCCACAACGCATCGAAGAGTGCTGCAGACGTAGATGTAAGTGCGGACGAATTGAATAGCTTTTTCGTTGATGGGCATCGGCTACTGTCAACTGTAAGTACACCTGAAGCAGTCTCTGTAGAACCTCGCCATCGTACAGCAGTTGACCACGGGGAGCATTTCCACTTCCACCATACATGCACAAACGAAGTGGCGAAGAGAATATAGGAAATCCATTAATCTGTCCCTTTATTATACCGATGCTGGTCCACCTGTACAATGCGATTATTGATAGCCAAATTTTCCCCGCAATTTGGAAGAAGGCTATTGTAACACCGATCCCCAAAATAACATACCCACAGCAGCCTAAAGATTTCCGGCCGATTAGTGTGCTACCAGCCATCTCAAAAAATTTCGAAAAAATTCTGCTACACCAAATCACCGAATACCTCGAAAACTCTAATCCACCGCTCATGGCGAAGCACCAATCAGGATATAGGAAAGGTTTTAGTACAACGACCGCGCTTGCAAAAGTCACTCACGACGTCTACAACAACCTCGATCGGGCCTACTGTACAGTCATGGTCCTCGTCGATTTTTCACTTGCCTTCAACTGCGTCAGCCATCACAAGTTGAATACAAAGCTTGCCGAAGAATTTTACTTCTCCGACACCGCATGTGCTCTAATACTCCAATAACAAATATACGTTTTTGCGGCGAAACCATTCCTCTGTCCAAGAAGGTCACTAACCTCGGTCTTCTAATGGACTGTAACCTTAAGTGGATCCCGCAAATCACCAGTGTGGTCGCAAAAGTTTTCGGTACTCTGAGCACTTTCCGACGATTTGCAGCTGTTCTATCACTTCCTACGCGAAAGAAGCTGGTGCAGTCTGTGATCATGCCTTTCTTCACTTACGCCGACGTTGTCTACTACCCTGGGTCGTCAGAAACGCTCAAACAGCAGCTTGATCGTTGTTTTAAAGCAGCAACACGTTTCACCCACAACATTAAACGACGAGAAACAACAGCAATGGTACGCAACTCAATCCTGGGACACAGCCTACAAGAAAATTACTTGCACCGCATATGCTGCTTCATAAGGCAAGGATACAACGGTGAATCTCCTGAATACATCACACAACATCTGCAACTAGGTCGTTGCGAACGCACACGTAGTTTTCTGGTACCCCACAACACAACCTCCAGCAGGAAAAGTCCAATAATCCATGGAGCACTCTTATGGAATAGACTTCCGCTAACTACAAGACAGCAACCAACGATGAGCACTTTTAAAGCTGCGCTTAAAAACCAAATTCCCTAGACTAACAAAATATGTACCTCTAACTCTATCCAATTGTCAAACCATCTAAACTATTTCCTTGACCTGAAATACAGTGTAAACTAACAGGCTTTCGTAAAAATGATAAAATAAAAATACAAATACAAATACAAAATACAAACCAATCACACGATCCGGATTGTATCTTGAAATCACAATTTGATCCACGGCGCATCTACAAATAGTAAAAATATTGATTCATGTACGCTACTCTTGTAACAAATGGAAAATGCCGTTCGTATGATTCATCGCAATCTCTCAGCTGTGTTAAAAGTGACAGATTTACCTTTCAAATACCTTAGGAATTCCACATTAGTATATGTAATCGGGGCGGTTTCGTGTTCTGGTTTTGTGAGTGCGAGTAGAAGTGTTAGACTCGCAGGAACATTTCGGTTTTTTAAACTCTGTTCTGAAGCGCAAATCCAATGCAAGAAATTCCTCAGAGCCAATTTCTGGTAAAACAAAACGGTGTTGGTGACGACGGTCATTTCCTATGGGTACTGCACTGCTGCTCTACGCATAATTTTCCCATGTTTTTAGGGAATCTCATAGCACGTGGGACATTTTTGCGGATAGCGGTAGTGCAGGTCAATTTTAACGCTGTGATTAGAGTCAGTAGAGGTTAAAGTCCGATTCAGACGATACATCAGCTTCCGTCAACGGAACAGAATATGAACGGCACGGCGTCTTCAGGACAAGTGGGATAAGTTGAATGCGTTTCTAGATGCAAAAATTCGAATTATTGAAATTCTATCACTTCTCTATTGATATTCAATTGCATACAACTAATTTTAACGTTCCGTTGACGTGCTGTACCGGGGACGGAAGCCTGACGTATCGTGTAAATCGTAATTACAGACGTCCTAGTTTCATAGGACCCAGTTTATTCTTGGTTTTTAACTGACTCTCCTAGTATCCTGGTAATGCACGAAAAAGAAGCTTGATTTGTTCTGATTTCTACTAATAGGATTTTCGATTGATTGACACCGTGTAGTGGAGTGCACTGGAACTGCACCATTTTTGCACTTTCTAGCAGAAGTGAAGAAAACTGGGTATGTTCCATTGACACTTCTGCTAGAAAGTGCAAAACCAGTGCACTCCACTGCAACAGTGTACATTAATCGAAAATCCCATAAGTGAATTGTGTCACCAATAAACACTCGTTTCAACTAAGGCTGGTTTACGCCACTAGAGAACAAACTTACGTTTGACCGTCTTCAAACTTTTTTTTTGAAAATATCAATAATATTACTTAACTACCTCAAACTGTACGATTCGATGCTGAACCACAGTTTTTCTTTAAACAAAAACCAATCTGGCTTTAACGAAAACAAAAAAGCAGTTTTCCCACACCACACCCTAAAGCGCGATTCAGACGATACCTCAGCTTCCGTCAACGTCAACGGAACGTCACCGTTTACGTTTCTCTTGCGACCGTTCACACGTGCCGTACGTCAAAACGTTCCATGCCGTTGATGTTGTGTGTGAATGCCTCCATTTAACTGCAAGTAACTTATCCTGACGGAACGGTGACGTTCCGTTGACGGAAGCTGATGTATCGTCTGAGTCGTCCTTAAAACATCCTGAAAATCAATCAGCATATTCAGAGTATGGATAATTCAGAGTATGGCTTATGGATTGATTTTCATGAACATTTAGCAAATGGTGTAGAGAAAACCTATTTTCGTTTTTAATTTTCGTACCATACTCTGTGGGACCTGTTTACGTCAAAATGTCAAAGCAGGAGAAACTAACCTAGTCGAGGTTAGCCGAAACTTAACGAAGGGAGATGCGAGTAGACCGAGTAGACTATCGTGTGATACAGTCGACCTCTGTTTGAGGAAACTGGAACTGCGTGCTTTTCTTCTAATACAGTAGTAGCTAGATTTAAAACTTGTACGTTGGAACATTCGTTTTACTGCCTTCATTGCGATTAGATCGGCTACTATCAAAAATATTCTGTGTTATTTGTAATTACGTATTAAGTGTAGTAAAGTTAATTTAGATAGTCAATAAATCGTCTTGTGTTGAATAAAGCTATTTTAGTGTGAAGTACTTGTCTCGAAGGCTTTATTCGTGTGATGCGTATCCGTTGAAACCAACAGCGAACAATATTGAGTAATCGGTCGTTGCTGCGAAATTTAAGGCGAAGGGAAAGCCAAATCATCCGTTAGGATACCAAGAGGACCGCCACGAAATCTCTAACGGTAGGATCCTACTGGGACACTAGTTTCGCAAAGGGACACAACATTGGTGCCGTGACCAGGATAGTGTTCCGAAGAAACGACGCGGCGTCGTCCTCCCATCTTTGAAGCTATACAAAGGAAACTGTCGCCATCGCGAAGTTCCCACGCATCAACCAGTGATCGCCATCGCAGATATTGACTACTAAGAAACGCTACGCTGAAGTAACACAAACCGTAAGATCCTGGATATTAAGATCATACAAGGCCTACTGAACAGGCTCACAAGGTGAGTACCTGTCCAAGCATCCTAAACAACTTGTCATATCTACCTGGATCTATTTTGTCTCATTTTTGGTGGAACAACGCATCATCTATTGGCTATGGTGGCCGGTCTACCTGGACGGAGGAGGCAACACTAAGTGATTCGTCAACAGGTGATTATCCCTGCTTCTTCTATAAGTTGTATATCGAATTACTTGAAGCGGTTATCACAACGAAGTACGTGGCTGACGGGTGGGAAGAATTGACCTAAATACTATACAAGGCTCAAAAGACGGGCTCACCAGGTGAGTACCTGTCCTAATTCGTCAAATTTCTGCGAAAGGTGCTTGCTCGTGTTATTTTTTCAGAGCTATTGGGTAACGAACCTTTTCTGGCGTGGCGTTGGGAAACGTTGATGAATGCGCACGTGTGCTGTTATTGCGCCAACTGTCGCTGTGCTCAATTGTAAATTGTACAAGGCCTAGAAAACAGGCTCACCAGGTGAGTACCTGTCCAAAGCGTTTAGTTTCTTGAAAGGGTTGCTGCTCTTGGTGTATTTTTTGCAGTGAACATCTACCGCCTTTCAACATTGATTCATCGCCATCGACATCAGCCATGGGAAAGAAGCTTAAGCCGAAAATACACGTTCGAGATAGCGTTGTGGATTTCCTGCAACGTACAGCGAAATTTCTCAACAGTATGGAAGCCCCAGACGAGAACCAAATCAAGTTCCGGTTGGAAAAACTCGAAGTGAAATGGAACGAATTCGAGGAGATTCAGAGCGAGATTGAAGAAGCGGATGACCACGAAGGAAACGTCGAAGCACATCGCCAGATCAGAGCAGATTTCGAGGAGCAATACTTCGTGGTAAGGGCAGGGTTGGTAAGCAAGATTCCGCGGCAATTATCGGAGAATACAGCCGCTTCTTCTTCTTCATTGCCTAGTTCAGATTCGAGCAGTGTTCATGCGTATGTTCGGTTGCCTCAAATAAACCTGCCCGAATTCGACGGGAATTTCGAAAAATGGCTTCCTTTCCACGATACATTTCGAGCCTTGATTGATTCTTCACCAGAGCTAAGCAACATACAAAAATTTCACTACTTGCGGTCATCTTTGAGAGGCGAAGCGTTGAAACTTGTCGATTCATATCCAATGAGCGATGCTAACTATCGAGTAGCTTGGGATGGGTTAGTTGCGCGGTTCTCAAACAGCTATCTTCTGAAAAAGCGTCACTTAAATGCGTTATTTGAGTACCCAAAGGTAAAAAGAGAATCTGCGTCTGGGATTCACGATGTCATCGATTGTTTCGAACGCAACACGAAGATTTTGGACCAGCTGGGAGAGAAAACAAATGGATGGGGTGCGATGCTGACACACTTATTGGTTTCAAAACTGGATGATGTGACGCAGAAACAGTGGGAGAAACATGCATCGGCATATGAGGACCCGAATTTCATGTTGTTGATCGAGTTCCTTAAGAATCAAACTCGAGTGTTGGATGCGGTTTCTGTTGATCAGTGTACATCGAGCTCCCACAGTTTTCCTTCGACAAGTGGTTATAATTTCCGATCAACGAAGGTCTCGATCAACTCGGTTATGGAAAGCAAAGGACCAAGCTGCGCATCGTGCCAAGAACAACATTCTCTCACTCAATGTCCAATTTTTCATGATCTACCTGTGGACGATCGACTACAATTCACAAATACTAAGCGACTTTGTAGCAATTGTTTGGGCCGAAATCATCTGGCACGAGACTGTCCATCCAGATTTCGGTGCAGAACTTGTTCGAAAAAACATCATACGCTTCTTCACCCAGGTTTTCCAGGCTCGGGAACCACTCCCACCCCTAGTGCAAATCATGACAATGCTGCTTCTTGTCCAACCGGTCCAGGCGATGAATCGAACTCTGGTCTCTCAATTTCTAGTTCGATTGCATCTATCTCTTCCAATGTTGTACTAGGTTCGTCCGGATCGTATGTTTTTTTGATGACGGCAGTAATTGAGGTAAAGGATCGATGGGGTAAAACTCACCTAGCAAGGGCATTATTGGATTCTGGTTCACAGGCTAATATTATGTCAGAAGACCTCTGTCAGCTCCTGAAACTACAACGTACTGACAAGAAAGTAGAAATAAGTGGTATAGGACGATCACGAAAACAAACATCTTATAAAGTGGTAACTACGGTTTCATCTAGAATTCGGAACTTCTCACTGCCAATGGAGTTTTTAGTCTTGGGCCATGTTACAGATGACCAACCATCTTCGTCGCTCCCATTGTCATACTGGACACCACCATCGGACATGGAACTAGCCGATCCGCAATTCTATCAATCTGGTCCAGTTGATATCGTGTTAGGCTCGCAATATTTCTACGAATACCACCTTCTGAACGGTGGCCGGGTTCAAATCCGCAAGTTTCAAAATACTCTACCGATGTTTGTTAATACTGTATTCGGTTGGGTTGCTGCTGGGGAAACAGATTTCAAAGGTACCGGTGCAAAAATCAGCTGTCATTTGGCGACAGTTGAACACCTTGATGCAGCTATCGAAAGGTTTTGGGCCATCGAGGAGCTAACCGACAAGCCACCGCGTTCACAGCAAGAAGAAGATTGCGAATCACATTTCCAAAATACGGTGTCGCGGGATATGACAGGACGCTACATCGTACAATACCCCAAGCGAATGGGGTTTCATAAAATGGTTGGCGCATCAATGTATACGGCACTGCACCGCTTTCAGCAGTTGGAGAGACGCTTGAACAGAGACCCAGAGCTAAGAAAACAATACGATGATTTTCTTCAGGAGTACATCAATATGGGACACATGCGCCTTGTCTGCAAGATAGAAGATGCACAGAATGAAAAACAATTAACATGCTACCTACCGCATCATCCTGTTTTGAAGGAATCTAGTTCCACAACCAAACTACGGGTCGTTTTCGACGGGTCAGCGAAGACGAGCACGAATCATTCGCTCAACGATGCACTGTTGACAGGACCCGTTATCCAAGACGAACTTCTGGACATTATGATACGTTTCCGTAAGCACGCCGTTGCACTGGTAGCTGACGTAGAAAAAATGTACAGGCAGGTACGAGTACACCCGGATGATACACCTCTTCAACGAATCTTATGGCGTTTCAAGACGTCTGACCCTATCCAAATTTACGAGCTCCAAACGGTTACCTATGGCTTGTCACCTTCTTCATATCTTGCCACTCGAGTGCTTCAACAAGTCGCAAAGGATGACGGAAACAACTACAAACTTGCTGCATCAGTCGTGATGGAGGACTTCTACATGGATGACTTCCTATGTGGAGCAGATTCTATTGAAAATGCAAAGAAGTTACGATGCGAGGTACAAACATTGATGGCGGGAGGTGGTTTCCAATTACGAAAGTGGAGCTCAAACGAGTGGACCGCAATATCGGACTCACCCTCGGAAGCAATCGACGGTCAATCTACTCTATATTTCGATCCTGAACAAAAAGTAAAAACGTTGGGGGTTTCATGGGAAACTGCATCAGATCAGTTCTGCATTGAAGTACGAGCAACCGTAAATGATGACCCATGGACTAAACGGAAAATTTTCTCGGCAATTGCACAACTGTATGACCCTCTCGGGCTAGTCTCTCCAGTTGTGGTATATGCAAAAATTCAAATGCAGAGTCTTTGGTTGGCTTCATGCAATTGGGATGATCTGGTACCAAAGGATATTCAAACAAAATGGGAGCAGCTTTACCAACAGTTACCACTACTAGAACAGTTCAAGGTTCCTCGGCGCATATTTGCGGGTAATTCAACGGAAATACAGTTTCATTTATTTACTGATGCCTCGGAGGTTGGCTATGGCGCTTGTATTTACGCTCGATCGGTTGGCAATAACGGTATTGTTAAGACAGAACTTATTGCATCGAAGTCACGAGTGGCACCATTAAAACGACTCACTTTGCCGCGTCTGGAGTTATGTGCCGCACTTCTCGGTGCAAAACTCTACGCTAGGGTATCAGCAGCGCTACGAATGGAGGGAGTGCCCTGTTGGTGTTGGTCGGACTCGACAGTTGTGCTGCATTGGATTAAGGCATCCCCAAACTGTTGGCAAACATTCGTCGGAAATCGCACGGCTCAAATACAACTGTTAACCCATGGCCATAGCTGGAATCACGTGAGGGGTGCTGACAATCCCGCCGACTATGTTTCTCGTGGAATGTTGCCGCTAGAATTCTTAAAATCGCATGTGTGGCGCAATGGACCTCACTGGCTGGGTAAGACAGTAGATGACTGGCCGATACAACCTATTTTCGAAGCTCCCCCAGAGAAAATTCTAGAAAGAAGAAAAACCATTATGGCAACCCAAATAACCCCTCTCCCAGAATCATTATATGAACGATTTTCTTCATTTTGGCGGCTGGTCCGAGTAACTGCATACATTTTACGATTTATTAACAATTGCAAATCGAAAAACAAACGTGAATCATTTCTTACGGTGACGGAGTTAGAGGAAGCCAAGGAGGCACTAGCGAAAGGTGTGCAGCAAGAAGTCTTCCAGTCGGAGTTGACAGCATTAAGAAAGAAATTGCCGCTTCCAGTAGGCTCAGCTCTGAAGTTTTCGCGACCATTTCTGGACAGAAAAGGCATAATACGTTGCGGTGGTCGACTCGAATTGTCTGATGAAAGCTATAAAACCAAGCATCCCATCATTCTGCCAAATAAGCATCAGCTTTCCCGTTTAATTGCAACTTATTATCACAACCTCTCGCTTCACTCTGGCCCACGCATGACACTAGCTTCGATACGGCAAGAATTTTGGCCTCTACGTGGAAAAACTCTAGCCAATTTCGTTTGTCGTAAATGTCCAAATTGCTTCCGTTTAAACCCTGTCCCTATCACTCAACCAGAAGGCCAACTGCCTAAGTCTCGAACTGCCCCCAGCCGACCGTTTGCTATAACCGGTGTCGATTTTTGCGGTCCAGTATATCTCAAACCCGTACATCGTCGCGCTGCCGCTCAAAAGGCTTACATTGCGGTTTTCGTTTGCTTTACCACGAAGGCTACCCATCTCGAATTGGTTTGCGACCTTTCAACTAATGCCTTCATAGCTGCCTTGCACCGATTCGTCGCTCGTCGTGGTGTTCCCGCTGAAATTCATTCAGATAATGGAACAAATTTCAAGGGGGCAAAAAATGTATTGAATGAGTTGTACTACATGCTAAACAATCACCAAGAGGCAATCGTCAATGAATGCACTGCTAAGGGAATAACTTGGAAGTTTATTCCCCCGCGAGCACCCAATTTTGGCGGCTTGTGGGAGGCAGCCGTGAAAACTGCTAAAACGTCTATGGTCAAGACGATCGGAAACACAAGCCTTTCCTACGAAGATTTTTTAACCGTGCTCACTCAGATTGAAGCGAACATGAACGCTCGCCCGCTGACGCCGCTATCGGATGATCCGACAGAACTGGACGTGTTGACACCATCACATTTTCTCACAGGATCTTCGCTAACGTCTCTTCCCGATCCAGACTATACCAAGGTTCCATCTAACCGCTTGAAGCACTACCAGCAGCTGCAACAATTAATACAGAAGCACTGGATTAGATGGAGAAACGAATATCTAACAGAACTCAACGTGCAAAGGAAAAAATCGCCGGCTACAATGCATGTACGTGTTGGTCAAATTGTGCTAGTGCACGACGAAAGCAAACCATCGATCGCCTGGCCGCTTGCTAGGATTGAAGCGATAACACCTGGACAAGACAATATCGTGCGAGTAGCAACCGTCCGCACTAAAAGTGGAATTTACACCCGACCGGTCCGGAAATTATACCCTTTACCGTTTTGCAGTGAGGCAGACATAAAACAAAATGAGCACAACACCGAAGCTGTAGTTACAGAAATTTGTAGTTAAGGACTATTTGTTACACCTTGTCTTTTAGTATAAATGTTGAATTTGAAGCAAAAACACATTTAGGTGGCCGGCTATGTTTACGTCAAAATGTCAAAGCAGGAGAAACTAACCTAGTCGAGGTTAGCCGAAACTTAACGAAGGGAGATGCGAGTAGACCGAGTAGACTATCGTGTGATACAGTCGACCTCTGTTTGAGGAAACTGGAACTGCGTGCTTTTCTTCTAATACAGTAGTAGCTAGATTTAAAACTTGTACGTTGGAACATTCGTTTTACTGCCTTCATTGCGATTAGATCGGCTACTATCAAAAATATTCTGTGTTATTTGTAATTACGTATTAAGTGTAGTAAAGTTAATTTAGATAGTCAATAAATCGTCTTGTGTTGAATAAAGCTATTTTAGTGTGAAGTACTTGTCTCGAAGGCTTTATTCGTGTGATGCGTATCCGTTGAAACCAACAGCGAACAATATTGAGTAATCGGTCGTTGCTGCGAAATTTAAGGCGAAGGGAAAGCCAAATCATCCGTTAGGATACCAAGAGGACCGCCACGAAATCTCTAACGGTAGGATCCTACTGGGACACTAGTTTCGCAAAGGGACACAACAGGACCTTAATGCAAAAAAGCACGATTCATGAGAAACATCAGCTTCCGACAACGGAAAAACGCCATCATTGTGTCACTGAATAGGGTAGACGAGCCCTTATTCATCTCATTAGTCAGGATGCCACACTAACTTTATTGGAACTCGGCTAACAGTGATTGGATTGCGTTAAAATAGGTATCAGCGCCCTTGCTTGGTTTTTAAGAAGCAGTAACATAAAAAATCTGGTTTGAAAAATATAAAATACTCGCGCTTGAGAGGAACAAATAGTCGAGTACAACGCATCCTTATTCATCCTACCATTTGATCTAATGCGTTGAATAGAGATAGCAGACACTGCTTTAACTAATTCATTCATATGGGTGGAATTAATACAGGAGCTAAGATGAATTAGGGCACAGTAATCCTACATCCAATACTGCGCACATTCACACGTTTCGTACGTCAAAATGTTTCTTGCCATTGATGTGCATTAACGTCCCTACATAAACTACAAACAACAAAGTTTTACGTTACAGTAACAGACGACTGACGGACCGTGCAAACCGTGTTTCTTGTGTAAAAATGTGAAATACTTTTAAGAGTGAATCGAGCATTTGAAGCGATTGCTCCATTTTCTAGTATATGTGGACCTAAAGAAAACCATGAAAATAAAATATAAGTATTATATATTTGTCTATGAAATAGGTAAAACTTTCGATTAGCATATACACACCATTCATGCATTTCTTGATAAATAAGTTTTACTAACGACTAATTTATTCACTGGATGAAAACGGGTTTTCGTTGAAAACCCGCTGAAAGTTTTAAGGTTCCTGGTGACCAATTATGGTTTTTGTTCGTCCATCAAGAGATGCGACATTTCGTGAAGCAACAGTAGATCGTTCAGGTCCAGAGGGAACATTAGTCCTTCGTGTTGTAGGTATATCAACTATATACTGAATACATATTATTTTAGAGTACTGTGATTGCACTATACAGTTGGTAGAGATATTCTCGAAGTTATTATTGCGATAAATCGTATATATCCACCAGGAATATGTAATGCATCATCCGTGCAGCTCATTGTATATAATGATGCTAAAAGAGAAAAAAGGAAACAAATCAGCATAATCCTTTAAAAATAAAGGAAAAAACAATTACTGGCTTTGATCAGATCCAATTGTGTCCTACCTCGAATTTCATCTCTTATCCGTTCTTGGAACTGAATCTGCTCACCATAACTCAAGAATCCAAAATTTCTACCGTTCCATTGGGCTACTGGCAACAAAGAAACTTGATATCTGACAACCAAAAGATGTTTTGGTTTTCTTTCAAAGATCTCACACAGAAAAAAAAATGTTGGTCAAAATAAGTTTATCGCTCGTAGGAAAAAAACAATCTATACATACTTTTAGTTTAAAAATAAATCTTATTTTGATTAGTTTTCTTCAAAAGCTTAAAAGTACAACTTTTTTTTTGATTATTATTCTTGTTTGGCATAAAAGTTTTACTTTCAACTTAACAGCAGGTGTTGGTTGTTTTTTGCTAAGAACGGAACTCTTACTTTTGCCAATATTTTTTTCTGTGTGCATCGAAACCCAGTAAAGCTCAGCCGGAAATGAACTGGAATTCTAGCTGGTTCCAGTTCGAATTACAGCTCCAGTGACATAACCGATTCTAGTTAGAATCGGTTGTGTCACTGGAGCTGGAATACTAACTGGTTCCAGCCAGAATTCCAGTTCATTTCCGGCTGAACTTTACTGGAAGACGGGAAAAATGTTTTTGACAGGGAAACGAATGAATTATTTTAGCATCAGTGATGCCAGTTCCCTTTGTACAATAGCCAGCAGTGGAAATATAAAAATCTGTAGATTGACACAAAAGTCTTCAATAAATTTGACGCAGAAATGTAGTGTTTTGATGTTTCAAACGATCAAAAACGTTATAGACTGTTTAAAATTAGCTGGTATAGGCTTTGTTCTGTGAAATAAACGTTATATACAAAAAATCTGCAGCGAAACTGTAAAATGTGCAGATTCACTAATATATATATATATATATATATATATATATATATATATATATATATATATATATATATATATATATATATATATATATATATATATATATATATATATATATATATATATATATATATATATATATATATATATATATATATATATATATATATATATATATATATATATATATATATATATATATATATATATATATATATATATATATATATATATATATATATATGCAGATCAGGCATCCTTACTTGAATATTCCCCACTGGAAATTCATCCAAATGGTGTAAAATTATGGGGAAACAAGGCAAGTTAGGTAATCAGAATATGGGGTTAAATGAGCACTTCGCACTATTTTTGATTTTTTCAATAGTTAGAGGTACCAAATCATCGCGAAAATATGCAATAGCGAATCGGGGATAAAAAATAAAACGATCCAGCATATAAATTTTTTTGACGAGAAAGGTCTATTGCCAAACAAACAAATATAGGGGAGACTGAGGAGACTTGATCCGCTTTTTTATTTTTCAATCCTACTCCGTGGAATGATAAAAAAAACTATGTATTTTTTGTAGTTTTATATTGTTTCTAGGGTTGACTGTTTTTAATAAAAAAATTACATGGAAATATTATACTGGACATGAGCTATGAGCATTTTTGGAAAACAACAGAAAATGGAAAATTCTTTGATTAGTGGAGACTCGATCCATAATTTGGGGACACTTGATTATTTTTTGAAAACGTGTTTAAAAGAGCATGTAGGGTAATAAGCCTATTTTCACCCTGTTTCTATTATCATCCTACCAATCTGAAGCCTTTGGTTAGAACAGCGTCTGCCATCTTTGCTCAATGCATTGGCTCAAATGGTGTTGCGATAATTGGAATACTCGATTAGAGTTTTTGCTGCGCTCAAACAGAAGATTTTCTGTTTGAGCGCAGACAATTTTGTTATTATATTGGCTCTTAATAAGAGGCGAATGACCTTAAGACTAAAACCTCCATAATCGAAATAAAAAAATGGCTCCTAATAACAAAGCAAAGAAGCTGAAATAATAAAATTAATAATGAAATAATGTGGTACCCTCCCTAATAGCGCAAAAATAGGTACCTAACCCCATTTCAATGTTATAAATGTATTGTGGTATTGATTAAATTGTTGTGATTTGATATTACTATTTTTGTTACTACATATTACCCATCTCTCACTTGATTTTTATTACGAATCCCCCAAATCTCTGTGCAAATATTTGAAAGCTGTCGTTATTATGGTTGAGGAACGTCAAATGTGAGATGCATGGTTGCTACGTATGCTGTAGTAAACATTTACGGTTAAGTTTTTGTATGATGAAGCGTTCATTTTTGACAGTTTTTTTTGTTATTTTATGGCAACAATGACTTCAATTGTTCTGGTGTGAATTTGGTTATTTTCAGTAGTGTGTATGAAGCATGGCGAAGGGGATCAAATCTCCACGAATTTGAAGGGATCAAGTGAACCCATAGCATCTATTTCAACTTTAGCACAAATATAGTTGAACAAAAAAATCAGCTCAATCATAGCGTATTCATATAATTGACATTCTCCTGTATTTCTATATGCAAAAGTATAGTATGCAGCGGGTGACTTTATCAATTGTATACAAGTTTGAAAATTTGGAAAATAAATCTTCTTCAGTTCTGAGATTTTTTTTCGTTAAATCGGTAAAAATTCGGTAACACATGTCCAATTTATTTTTTTATGTTAAAGAAACTTATGTTTAGATAAAACTACGCAACTTTCTAGTATATTCGATTAATGTATTCTGATCAGCCCTTGAGTTACAATGATGGGATCAATCCCCGGGGATCAAGTCTCCTCAGTCTCCCCTACAGATAAAAAGTACAAACACAAATAATTGCATTACATTGCCAGGTTAATTTCACGTAATCTATATCCTGTTATCTAATACTTTGACTAGTATATCGCACTTTCCTAAGAGAATTTAAGTTTGAGTGTATTTTATATTTCAGTTTCATCGTCTACTACGATAACGTGCAAGCATTTTCTTAAACCTATATCCATTTTTTATGTTTGTGTTGAACCAGCGAATAATAGGGGAATTATGGTTAAAACCGACACCTTAAGCTTAACATTTTTTCTAAGCTGCCACAAAACCAATAAAATTGTAATTTTTATGCACAATTCTTCGTCAGAAAATTCTTAACAAGACTTAATTTTTTCAGCGCTTCAAAAAATTAATTTCATTAAAAATTATTGGTTGTAAAACTTGGAAAACAAAGTGACTTTTTGTAGGCACTGCGGGTAAAACCGACACCCTATAGGGGTAATATCGACACCCCCTTTAATTTATTTTCTCTCCACTTTATTAAAATCTTTATCTTTATTAAAAATGAGATATATGCGTGATTAATAAAGTGTGAGTATTTCCAAATAATCCTTGCGCACATCATTGCAACCTTCAGTGTCATTTTATTTCATAAGAGTAGATTTGCAAGCGTTCTACGTTCTGCTAATTGGATTTATTCACTTATAAGTGACACACACACTTCTTAGTCATACTATCCTTTTCAGATTTGTTTTTTCGGACTCTGATCATCAACGATCTATTGGGGTATACATAATATCATTGTCTCATTGTGATAAAGTTCGTCTATGACAAACCAAGAGAACACTAGAAATTCGGTTTGATGAGCTTTTTGCAGAAATAGCAAAAGCTTCGATAGAATCAGATAAGCAAAAATTCCAATTTTTGATTTTTAAAGAGACTTACAAGAAATAAACACAATAAAAGTATTTCTGTGTATTTCTGCTAATACTATAGTGTTCTAATAGGTTAATTGAAGTGTCACAAAGATCCCCAGTATTTTGAAATGAATCGCAAGTATACACAACCATCTTAATAGCGTGTTGGTTTTACCCTAACCATAGGGTGTCGGTTTTACCCCAACAGCGCACATTATTTTATGAAAGCAGTTAAAAATATTGAATTTCTCAAACTCGTCTTCAATGCACCTAGTTGATCATAGGAAAGGCCGATAATAATAGGTACTGAAAAATGGGGTGATTTGAAACGCTTTTTTTCGGTTAAAACCTTAAAATCTACCAACGAAATTTTACATCCAGACGAGTATGAACGCTGCTGTCGTATGTTTTGTTTATTTTTATGACATTCGGCGCACTAACGTAAATCCAATTTTTCTTCAAATTCTCTAAATAAACGTACTAATAATAATGTATCATTATGAAATGAATAAAAATTTGATTTTCAGGAAAAGTTGTAAGGAGTCGGTTTTACCCACAGTGTCGGTTTTCCCCACAATTCCCCTACTATGTTTTGCTTTTGTCAACATATATCGTTAAATTTGAACTAGAAGCTCAAGTATCCTTCTTTAATTTTGGCATAAAGTAGCCCCCGTGGCGTAAAGTAACCCCCGATGACAGTATACTTTATTTACATAATTTCTCTACGGTTTTGATAAGTTAATAGTTGGATATTATTATTGTATATAAAAAAACTAATTTAATTTTTTTTGTGTAATCACCATTTTAAACTGCTATATTCTATATTTATTTAACTATTTCAAGTTTAATTTGTGTCCAATTATTTACCGTAAATTTGTTGTCATATGCGAGACTGCGTGCATTGATCGACTTGTATTGTCACTTTTGGTTGTAGTTTATTTTAAAAAGGAAATCCGACTCGATTGGCGATCTTCCTAATCTACTCTTGTCGGATATATATCTCAAGCAAGAACAAGGGTGTTAGTTGTTTGTAAGTTTCCCCCAATTCCTTCTTTTTCCCCATATGTTTTTCTTTTTTTATTATTGTAATTTTTTCATAGTGATTCTTTTTTTGTAATAGTGTTTTTTTGTAAGTGTTTTTTGTAATAGTGATTAAATTTTTTTTGTAATAATGATTGTTTTTTTTGTTTGAGATCTTTTGCGTGTTGTCATTTTTTTGAATTGCTCAAGTTTTTTTTTTGTAATAGTGTTACGCACGCTGCAGCGACAAGAAATAATCCAATTTTATCAATCCTTAATTTATTTAAATTATAAAATTCCTAGGAAATAAGTAAGTAGATGTAAGTTGTAGTTTTTAGATTATAAACGTATATTGCTTACTCTTAGTATTTCTTATTGTCGTGCAACGCTCCGTATAGCCTTTACATATGTTCATACGTTGCAGCTGTTATAGTTCATGGAATCTAGTAGTAGATATGCTTAGGTGAGATGACTATGCCTACTGTTATAATTACTCACCTAATGGTAGCTCTCTCAAACATTCGTATAAAGCGCAATGAGGAGTTTCAAGCTCTATCAATTCTAAATAAGCGAAATACTTCGTTTAGATCATAAGCACTACTAAATTTTGTGAGTTCTTACCCTAAATTATGCATGTGCTGATTATATACAGCAACCCGCCACCTGTCCGTACTATTGTTCTTCCGTACTATTTATTTAGCTATTATTTCAATTTAGGTTAAGATGTAGTTTTAATTAAAATTATAATCAATTTAAGTTAAGTTTAATTTTCTTCAAATTATTCTCACCTAGATATTTTAATTAGATTTAAGAGCTGGGATAATCAATAGGAAACTCTAAATTTTAACTATTTAATGGAAAAGAAGATGGGACGCCTATCTATCACTTCGAACGATATAATACTGTTCACTTTTTCTTCTCTGTGACTTGCACTCGATCGATATAAGCTAGGTAGGTCACCTTCACCATCGCTGACGATCCCTCGACTGGTGCACCCTCAGTGGACTATCGGTGTCACTCTATGGACGGGGCAAATGGGGCTCGTCGGTTGGTGTAGCGTAATCAACACTCCCCCCCGTAATTCGTTGTGGATTCTTCAGCGACGCATTACTAGGAACGCCTACATCCAGCACTGCGAGTTTCACTGTTGGTCTCTCGTAAATTCCGCCGCTAACAGTTTGCACCGTTGAAGATCGTACCTGTCCATCCGAGGCAACCTTCGTTACTATGACTCTTCCCTTTGGCCAATAGTTTCGTGGGAACTTTAGATCGGCCACGATTACAATGTCGTTTACTTCGATGGGCTTCGTTGCCACGAACCATTTGGATCTTCTCGTGATGGTTGGAAGGTAATCTCGGAACCACTGTTTCCAGAAACTGTTGGCAAGGATTTGAGAAGTTTCGTAGTTGTTTTTCAAGGCACGTAAAGTAAATGTGAGTAAATGGACGAGTATAGGCAGCCAGCCGCGCTTCTGGTAAGTCAGCCATCACTGGAGGACAGGGTGTTGCGCTGTCGTTATTGCACTGCTGACATTCCCTACGCACTCTCAACTTTCAATCGTGGGATGTAGAAGTGCTGACGTAGTTCATTTACCACGGTTTCGTGATTTTGGTGATGGAACTGCCGATGAAAGTGAGCCACAACGAGTTTTGTTATGGTGTGTTCGTGGGGAAGGATTACTGGGTTGGAAGCATCTACATCGATGTACTTGCATCCTCCTGTCCGACCTTGAACTCGAAGCAAGTTCTGATTGTCCAGTGTAGGACAGACACGGTAGATTGAGCTGCTCTTCGGTATTCGCTTCTTCTCTGCGGAGAAGGCATTCATCTTCAGGATTGCCACCTCGTCCGCGAACACGTCGCCTTGGGCTATGCGATACAGATAATTTTCGGCATTGACCAGTTCTTCGTGGGTGAGTGGTCTACTAAGTGGTCGCTCCTTTTTCGCCAATCGTCTCCAGTTGAAAGCTTGTCGAGCGAATACTGCAGTTCGGCGTAACAGCGTCGTCCAGCATGAGAATTTCTCCAGCGCGATCAACGGTTCTGGTGCAACAATGTGTGTAAGTAGATGAGGACGAAGTTCTTCATCAGTTGTTCCATACCGCCGCGAAGTTTGGAACGAGGATCCCCGAAACCACGGACTTTGCCGGTTGAGATCCGGGAAACCTTTCCATTTAGTACCCAAGTCAGCTACGTTCTGTTTGGTCGATATCCAATTCCATTCATATACTTCCGTGCTCTCCAGAATTTCACTGACTTGAACGGCAACATATTGGCTATATCTTCTATGGTCAGAGATCAGCCAGCAGCACCCGTCCCTGGCGTCAGTGTGGAAGAATCGCTGATTCAGTTACCAGTTTGGACGGCATTCGTTAGTCGCACTCCGAGGACAGCTGCTTGAAGTTCGGCTCGAGGAATGGACAAGAAGCGAAGTGGAGCCACTCTCGTCTTGGCGGCCACAAGCGCACATTCTATATTATCTCCTTGTCGGAATCGCAGATAAACCGCGGCTGCGAATCCATTCTCACTTGCGTCGACGAATGTGTGTATTTGTACCTCGGCGTTAACTGAGATCTGGATCCGAAAACATCTTGGAATTTCAACCTTTTCTACATTGGGAAGGACTTTCACCCATAGCAGCCACTTTTCGAACTCATTTTTTTCGATTTTATCGTTCCAGCCAATTCCAGCCATATATCCTGCAGCAAGACCTTGAGGTACATCAGGAAATGTGCGATAAATCCGCATGGGTCGTACATCAGCATAAGCATTCGAAGAGCTTCTCTCTTGATTGGTCGCCGTTGACCAGATATGAGATTTTCCTGGCACTTCGTGGAGAGCTTAAAGGTAATGCAGTCTTTCTCTGTGTCCCACCACATTCCAAGAACCTTCCCCGTGGGAAGGCCATCACTGATGTTTAACTTTTTATTGGTCACTGGTTTTTCATTTAGCGATAGCAGTACCGTCGAGGAATTCGACAGCCAATGTCTCATTTCGAAGCCGCCTTCCTGGTGAATCATCTTGATGTCGTGTACGAGCGAAATCGCTTCCTCTTCCGTCTCGGTGCTGATGAGCATATCGTCGACGTAATGCTGCTTGACTATTGCATGCACTGCGGCCGGAAACTCGTTTTTGTACAGTTTGGCATGCTTGTTTTTTACATACTGGGCCGTGCTTGGCGAGCAGCAGGCCCCGAACGTCATCACCTGCATGATGTAGACATTAGGTCCGCCTGTGCTCTCCTCGCGTCCCCAAAAAAATCGTTGACAATATTGGTCCTCTTCTCGCATCAGTACTTGATGGTACATCTCCCTCATCTCCCTGCTATCCGGTGTTCTCTAAATTTTTTAGCACGCGTAGCAGAGATGCTAGGAAATCGGGTCCCTTAAGAAGGACGGAGTTGAACGAAACATCGTAAGCTTTCGCAGCGGCGTCCCATACCAACCTCGTCTTTGCTGGTTTGTTCGGGTTAACAACGGGGAACACCGGAAGATACCAGACCCTGGGATGCTGGATCGTGAGCTCGGCATCGGTAAGCTTCCGTATGTATCCTTTGTAGATATAATCCGCGATCTTCGTGTTCAAATTTCTGCCAGATGCGGATCGTTCTGCAGCCGATGTTCCAGGCACTCCCAGCGCTTTAGTGCCATTACTTTATTGTTCGGAAGGCGTACACCGTCGTATTTCCAAAGAAGGCCTGATTCATATTTATCCCCCTTCCGATGCGTTAGTGTGTCCAGCATTTGTAGTGCCCGTTCATCTTCTGTGGACATGAGCACCTTTCCTGATTTGACCACGCCCATACTGTCAAGGGAAAAATATTCCTTCATGGCCTTATGTAGATATTCTCCGTTTTCATGGTTACATGAGCAAATATCTAGCATATGGTTATTGACGACATCGGTGCTGGACGAACTATGTGCGACATATCCGTAAACGAACCATCCTAGGCAAGTCTTGACCGCAACTGGCTCCTTTGTTTTACCTTCACGACTCTTCGTTACGAGGCCAAGCTTGGCGTGGTCGACACCGATTAGTATCCGTGGAGCAGTGTCAATATACTACTCGATGGGGAGTCCTTCGAGGTGCCGGAACCGTTTCTGCAATTCCGAAATAATCATCGTTTGTGGTCGCAGCTCTAGCTTGTTCACGGTACGCGCATCCGACAATGCATGTTTCATCGATTTGTTCGATGTGCCAGAAATCTGCAGACTGACCTCCTGGGACTTGCACTCCACTCTTTTCGTGCCACCAGTCCAATTTAGACACAAAGGTGCTATCTGTCCAGAAACTCCTAATTCATCTGCCAGTCCTTGTTCCAGAAGGGTCAGCTCAGAACCATCGTCGATAAATGCGTATGTATGTACTTCTTTCGACGGCCCGTATAGAACAACAGGAACAAACCGGAGAAGTACGCACTGGTTTTAGCTTGATGGACATTGACATTGCTCTCGAGTTTCCCGCCGGGGATTAAAAAAGTGGATGGACCAAAAGTTATTGTTTCCGACTCTGACGTTTTGCTACCGTGAGGAAGGGGATGATGAAGGTATGTACATCCGTTGATTCCGCATGTCCCTAGGAGCTGGCAAGTCTCTCACCTTCTGGATGACCGCTTGGATGATCGCTTCAGGCTTCCCATATAACATTTTGAGCACTGATATCACGCTCGCCACATTGCACGGGTGCAGCAATTCGCACCTCACCCTATTCAGCGCCTCACCTTTCAAACTTTTCCGCAATCGAAGCATATTGCGTTGAAGAGTTGAACATAGCCAGAAACAATGGCCACTCTTCCGCTCGTCCGCTGAGCTCTGGTAAATCCTTGGAAACGGCGTGACGTGCAGCCAATTGACTTCTATTCAGAAGATACATTGTATCGTCGCCGTTATTTTCCGTGGGTTCAAGTCGGTAACGTGGAGGATTTGGTGTTGAACCCTGCTCAGGAACAAAGTTGTCGACGCCACTCACCCTTCGGGTTACAATACTAGGTTGTGTCCTTTGCAAGTTGTGAGGAACTGGGCGAGGGGGATGCACCCCAATTTGTTGTATTGGACGTCCTCCAGGGTTTGACAGTGGAACGTGGAAGGGAACTTGATACGTTCTTTCTCGATTGTAACCGATTGGTGGTTGCCATTGACCGTAAGCGATGTGCTCTACAGGCTGCGAACTTATCGGCTGCTGTTCATTAGTCAATGTGGGCTGAAAATGGGCCTCACCTCTATCGCCAATACGGTCAGTACCCTCTATCCACTCCTCTATTTGCGATACTTTGTCGACTATTGACCCAACTTCATCCTCCTCACTATCGCTTCTGTATTTGTCGAGTATGTCGAATGTCATGTCCAGAAACCTCTGCTCCAAGGCTTTAGTCTCTTCCAGTTTGCGTAGCTGCAACTTCATCGCACGCCTTGATCGACTTCTGCTGGTACAGGTGCTCGACCTTGTTAGGGTATTGTTAGATCGCACAGATATTATATCCTCAGATGGTTCAGGTTCCTGTGTCGATTGTTGCTGTGAAGAACAGATATTGTCCGGATGGAGAGGATTGGTACTGTTACTAGTTCCACAAGACGGGCAACTCCAGTCTGTCTCCGAGACTGCTTCAGTAACATTTGCGCACGTGAAATGATACCAGTTGTCACAGGAGTCACATTGGACCATTCTGCTGTTATCCCGTTCATTGCACAGGCGCCTTGCTGGCATCCCTGTATATTGCTTCCTGATCCCGTGTTAAGTTCAGGAACATTCATAGCAGTGTTGAAAGAGAGTGTAAGTACTGCGATGACTATGCCTACTGTTATAATTACTCACCTAATGGTAGCTCTCTCGAACATTCGTATAAAGCGCAATGAGGAGTTTCAAGCTCTATCAATTCTAAATAAGCGAAATACTTCGTTTAGATCATAAGCACTACTAAATTTTGTGAGTTCTTACCCTAAATTATGCATGTGCTGATTATATACAGCAACCCGCCACCTGTCCGTACTATTGTTCTTCCGTACTATGTATTTAGCTATTATTTCAATTTAGGCTAAGATGTAGTTTTTATTAAAATTATAATCAATTTAAGTTAAGTTTAATTTTCTTCAAATTATTCTCACCTAGATATTTTAATTAGATTTAAGAGCTGAGATAATCAATAGGAAACTCTAAATTTTAACTATTTAATGGAAAAGAAGATGGGACGCCTATCTATCACTTCGAACGATATAATACTGTTGACTTTTTCTTCTCTGTGACTTGCACTCGATCGATATAAGCTAGGTAGGTCACCTTCACCATCGCTGACGATCCCTCGGCTGGTGCATCCTCAGTGGACTATCGGTGTCACTCTATGGACGGGGCAAATGGGGCTCGTCGGTCGGTGTAGCGTAATCAACAAATAGGGATCTTTAATTTGGAAAAAATAGTGTCAGTTTTTCATATGAATTGATAGCGGGTGTCCTTACGAGTACACTCATATCATTTTTAAACCTTAATTATTCTTTTCTGATTTTTAAATTTAAGAAAATCAAATTTAATTCAGCCAATAAACTGACAGTTGTCCTACTAAACGACGTATCTGCAAATATCTCGTTCGCCTCATTGTTAACCGGGACAGTGCCCCAAACAGCATGATCTGGTACTTTTGCAATCCGCTAGCAGCTTGCCATCCCAAATTTCATTTGCAAACTATGGTGGATCTGATGAGGCAATCTATGGAGTCGTGCAAGTCGCATGGGTTTGGATGTGTTATTGTCCTAAACAAACTAAAAAATGTTTTTTTTTTCGATAGTTTCGGGCTTAAAAATAGAAAAGGGATTGAGATATTAACTCGCGGTCCCAATCCGCATCAGAAAATGCCTTAACCCGCACACCCCTAATCCCTATTGTATTCTTTTCATAATATTTTTTCATAATTTTTTTTTCATTACATTTTTTCAAAAAATATGTTGTATCGACAAAATTTGTCGAACCGAGGTAAGTATTTTGCGAGAATACTTGATTGCCTTCCTTCCTCTCAGTTATGGTTTGTATGTGTTACTTCGACATCTCCCCCTATCCAACTGAGGTTGGCCCAGGAGAGTATCTGTAAATAAAGGCTTAAGTCCCTGAAAAGAGATACATGGTAGTGTAACCAACCAATTTTGGACCCCTAGAGGAAGTGAAATTACGTGAACGTCAAAAAATATTTGCTTGCCTATGTTTTTTAATGCAATACATGCACGAGTCTGCTCCAAAGTTACTGTTCTTGAAAGAAAACTGTCAATGGATGTTTTATACATTGACATAAACTCGAAAATGACATTTCTTCACAGCGTGAATTTTTCACATTTCGGACCCTTCCACACTAATTTGGACAGTGTTCCAAGCATATTTTGGACACACTGAATGTAGTTATAATATATTCAGTCATATTTTGGAAACAGTGAAGTTTTTTCTACTAAACTGACCTACAGCCTCGTTCTCTTTGCAGTATATTTAATGCATGAAAGAAGAACATAAGCAAATCAGTGACTGCCAATCAAAAATGGTAAATTAATCTTTATATGGAAGGCTGACTTCATGAAGTATTTTCTTAGTTCTATCATTTTGAGAACTAGAAAAAACTTTCGGTATAATTAGGTTACTGCAGACTTAACAAAGCAGCATTAAATGTTATACAATAGCATTAACAATAATATATTTCGCGTAACAATTCATCTGTAGCAGTATTATGGAGTAACATCCTCAAGTGGATGATAAATCAAGGTTCAAAGTTCGTCAGGAATCTTCTTGTACTAAATATTAATTTTTTATTCTTTTGCTTACGAGGTGGTTTCTTGTTTTAAACTTTGTTTTTTTCTAAGCTCAGTTTTTCTTTGTTTCTCTTCCTTTGCTTTCCTTTTTTCTTCAGTTTTCGCCTTGTGGTATTCAACTGTTCGGCTCTATGTTAAAACAGCAGGACTACGTCGCTTGAATCGTGATGTTCCTGTCAGTGTGAGTGTTTCAGGCGATTCTAGGAATTCAGCAAGCACACTCTTATTATCATTATTTAGCTGTGATATGTCTCTTAGATTTGTCAACATATAGCTCGTCGAATTCAACAAATTCGAACTACAAATATTCTTCAACATGGATTTCAGAAGTCTACTCTTTGGTCATATTATGGTCTTCAATGAAATATTCCTCAATCGTTTGATTTTCGACATCCATTGGTTTAAACATTTTTAAATAATTTGACCAAAAAGAGCAGGCGACCTACCGTTATGAAATTTTTCACTTTTTGATAACTCGATAAACAAATAGCTGTCAAGAAGGAAAATCGAGGGGTGTCCAAAATAAGTTGATATCAATTTTTTAAGACTTATTGTGGACACCATTTATTTAAGATTTTTTAGATAAAACATTACGAAGAAACCTTTTCAAACACGTAACACGTATAGTACCAAGTCAGACAAACTAATTAAATCGATAAAAAATATTATAATTGTGCATTTAAATGCGATTTGAAAATGTATTATTTCCACCGGTTCCTCTTGGCTATCGTTGAAACATGAAACGTTTTCGGTTATATTTTTGAAAACTGTGGAATCTGTTTAATTTTAAACAATTAGAGATGAACTAATGATATTGACACTTAACCCTCTAGTGCCCAATTTTTTTTTGGCTTGAAAAAACTTTTGGAGGTGGGCCTCGTGATGAGAAAAACGAAAATAATGTTGAAAATTCTTGGAAGTAATGGATTTTTCATTAAGGCCTTAAAATAAGTAGGCCGCCTAGAGGCGGTGTTGGGCACCTGGGCGAATAAAAAACAAAAACTTTTTTTTCTTCTAGTTACTTCAACATAACCGAGATGGTTTCTTATATTTTGGACTCCATCAGAACGCAAAATACCTAAACTGTAAGGAGTATTTCTCTAGTGCTTTGGTTGTTTAATTATTGACTTCTAATTTACAGTAGGGGAGTCCAGGGTCTGCTGGCGATGGTTTCACTTATCATGTTTTATGTTTTTAATTTAAGAAGATCGTGTAAAAGTGAATGCATTTCATAAAAGAGCGGACTATTGGCTGCATTACAGAATTTTAAATATATGACGCGGAAATCTCGCCAATTTATGACTATACGCACAATGATGCATCCTGGCCACTTTTGATGATAAAGTATGGATCGCGTGAGATGTTTTTGAATAAAACTGCAAATCAATGGTACTTGTTATTATTTTTTTTATTTTCCGAAGTAAACAAACAAAAAAAAAAATTTATTTGTGGTTACGTATATTACATATACGGCCAAGGAAAGTTCTTTTCGCGCGCTATCGAAAAATCTAGTCATTCGTGGAATAGCTTTTAACTTGCCCCAAATAACAGAAATGCTGAAATTTAAAAACTTTACATAGGGTAATGATCCTATTTTCGTCCTAACCATGTAAAACCGTTGGTTAGAGCGGTGTTAGCCATCTTTGTTCAACGTATTGATTCAAATGGCGATTTTTGATATCATAATGGTTCATAAGAAGAAAGCAAAGATATTGATGCCAATTCATACGCATTGAATGGATTGTATTCCGAGTAATTAATGAAATTGCGAGGCACCCTTCCTAATACGACTAAAGTAGGCTCTTCACTCTAATACGCTCGAAAACTCAATATCACTTACAACGTGTACGAAACAGAATTTAATGCAACATAAACACATTGGAGAATTGATTAAACAGTACTTGAAGTGCAGAACTAGAGACAGCGCCATATGTCTAATACAAAAGGAGAAAAAAAGATTCCGCCAACTAGCCCCGGACTCCCCTAAATATTATTAAATGATAAGAATATCCATATTCTAACTGCAACATTCACCCAAAGTTTTTAAAACATAGTTTTTTTCAGCTAAAATTGCACATAATGCTAGTTTCGGTACGATAAGAAATCACTAAAGAAAATTTTTTTCGCTTAGGTGCCCAACACCGCCTAGTAACATGCTACTCAAAAATATTTTTTTAGTTATTGAAATTTCCAAAAACAGTTAAAATGTGTTTAATGAAGATTACCACTAAACACAAAATAGTTTTTTTCCACGTTTTCCTCGAATTTTCAACCTTGAGCTTCAAATACCTTTGACAGAAAGCTACTATTTGAATATTCAAATAATGTGTGTGTATGAAGGGTCTGAGCGTTGGAAAGAAATGCTATTGCGGATGACAACATACAATCATGTTTTAGTAGTTTTATTTAGATTTTTATAGAGACCGCCTAGAGATAACCCAAGGCAACCCAAGGAATGTAATTGCTGCATCAAACCAAACAAATGCAGAGAAACTTGGCAGTGTAGGAGGCAAATACATTAACAGGGTCCAAAATATGTAGGGGTCCAAACTAGGTTGGTTACCCTATTACTAACCATGCGGTTATGAAAGAAAAAAAACTGAAATAGCAAAACTACATCCATCCTAGAGATTACCTGAAATTAAAGTTACCAAGGTGGACTGATGCGACTCTTATGAAACCGAAACAAAAAGTAAAATCCATTCCATGAAAAATCTTTTGCTTGCGTTTATCGTAAATATTTGTTTGTTTTGCTTTGAAAAAAAAATGTCTTAGATGAGTAAAAAAACGAAAACTTTTTTCTGTCAAGGGTGTTATATATCTCATTATAGTTAGTTCCACATATTTTATTTCATTTGTTTTCCGTCGTTGCGTACGTGTTATTTTCCCTCAGATATTCGATTTTTGTGGGTCTTTGGTCATTGCGTTCTATTCATCATTTCTCGTCTTGTTCACTTGCATTTATTAATCGTGTTTCATTGTATTCGTTTTAATTCCCTTTTTCTACATCAGTACTTTGGACGGATTCATGTTACGCCTTTTTGGTCTTATGCCATATTCTGAGCGTGTTGGCCACGCGCCTCTTTTATCTCTTGTTTCTTATTTTTATGTATTCTGCTCAATCTTGTACCCATTACTTGCTTCATTAAAAACTTTTTGGAATATTTTATCATCTTCTTCTTCTACTTCATTTTATTGTTCTTGCCATATGATGGTCATATTAGCTTCTTTGTGTTTCGTTTATTGTCTCTTCCGTCGCACAGAGGAGTATTTGACCGAAAAAGCTGGCCGAAAGTCATATTTTCAAAAACCATTATCAAGGACATTATATTATATCATAATATTCCCTAGTAATTTCTGCATTACATGGCAACCACGTTTCGTGTATTTATTAAAGTTTGGCAAAGCTGTTCACTGTCAAAGGTAGGGGTTTTTAATACTCCAGGCTGATTTAAAGTTGCGCGCGAAAGCAAAAATTTTCCAAACAGTGGTGATTCGAATTGTTTGGAATCAAATATCCTATATTTTTAATAAACCAAGGTCAGGGTCATATTTTGGTGTAGATGGATCCATATACTCTAAAAAATATTAGTCTTATTAAACTTAAATACAAAGAAAAAAATCCGCCATTTTCTCACTTTTCAAAATTGAAAAAGTTCATGTTCCCAATCCGTCCCAGCGAAAACTCTTGTGCCCTGATTAAGCTTAATCCAAATACTACTAGATCGGCGAAAAAACTTGCGCATAATTGCTCCATTTTGAATGTGAGCTATTTTAAAAATTTGATATTTTTTACTTTTTCCTCGTTTTATTACATTGTCCGTGCTAAATTCAAACTTTTACAAGGATATTTCTTTTCGAAATAATGTGTAATTCTTGGCAAAATTTAGGTTTAGTTAGCTCGGAAACAAAATGATGGTTTTATTGAACAAGAGCGCTCCAAAGTGCTTCGAATCGATTAGTTTTCGTGTAGAATTGAACTACATATGTTGTTTCAACTGTGTTTCGAAATGACTCAGCTAGTGCCGAAGCACTTTGAGGCACTCTGGTTCTATAAAACCATCATTTCGTTTCCCAGCTAACTAAACCTAAATCTTGCCAAGAATTACACATTATTTCGAAAAGAAATATCCTTGTAAATGTTTGAACTTCGCACGGACAATGAATGTAATAAACCGAGGAAAAATGTCAAATTTTTCAAATATCTCATATTCAAAACGGAGCAATTATGCGCAAGTTTTTTTCCATCGATCTAGTAGTATTTGGGTTAAACTTAATCAGGGCACAAGAGTTTTCACTGGGACGGATTGGGAGCATGAACTTTTTCAATTTTGAAAAGTGAGAAAATAGCGGATTTTTTTTCTTTGTATTTAAGTTTAATAAGACTAATATTTTTTAGAGTATATGGATCCATCTACACCAAAATGTGACCCTGACCTTGGTTTATTAAAAACATAGGATGTTTGAGTCGAAACAATTCGAATCACCACTGTTTGGAAAGTTTTGTTTCCACGCACAACTTTAAATTATCCTGGAGTATTAAAAACCCCTACCTTTGACAGTGAACAGCGTTGCCAAACTTTAATAAATACACGCAACGTGGTTGCCATCTAATGCAGAAATTACTAGAGAATATTATGATATAATATAATGTCCTTGATAACGGTTTTTGAAAATTTGACTTTCGGCCAGCTTTTTCGGTCAAATACTCCTCTGTGGCGTCGGCTAACGTGTAACGTCATTTACATATTCCTTTTTGTATGTATTATTTTGTCGTTGAGTTAAAATTTATCATCACGTTCATAAAATAAAGACATTCATACTCATTCCGGGTTGGCCTTCCCTTGTCCACTCATATATGCTCACGTTCGTACTTTTTTTATTCTAAAGTTTTATTTGAAACGGCTTAATGCGTTAGCACAACTGAGCCGTGGGTGTTTTAATTTTTTTTACAATAAGTAACAATAAAAAAAAAATTCTAAGTATGACGGCCAGCCAGATCTTGTTAACGCAGTTTGCTGCTGCGTGTTGAGACCCTTTTTCTTGGCGGTGAAGCCGCTAGGGGGTCATTCATTCTGCCTTCTCTCGCGTTATCGTTCCCGTCCATGTCGTCAGGGACCATTCATAAATTACGTAACGCTTTTAGGGGGGAGGGGGTACGACAAGTTGTGACAAGTTGTGACATAGGGGGAGGGGTGTTAACTAGATCGTTATGTAACATGTTTTCATCGAAGAAAAAAAAAATTTTCTTGGAATTTGTTACGTAACAGGGGAGGGGGGGATGGAAAAATTTGTGACAATTTGTTACATAGGAGGAGTTAATTTTGGGCGATTTTTGCGTTACGTAATTTATGAATGGTCCCTCATCGGTACTGCTTTCTTGCTGTTCACGATCAGAGGTTCATATTTGTTTCTTGTTCTTACGGGTCGCTGTTGTAAATCCGTCTTCATCGGTATTTGCTTTTTTATTGGCGATGCTAGTTGTTGGTTGGAGCGGTTGTCGTGGTCGTTGTACCTGCATTATTGGTTAATTGGATCGTTGTTTTTGGTTTATCTGAAGGTGTTGGTGGCTGCTTGTTAGAGTTGGCGGTAGTAGATGAGTTTTGACTAGTTGCTTCGGCGCATGTTTTTCCGTAGTGGGCTGTATGGTTACAGAATTGGCATGTTGAGGTCTGCCCGGGATATGTGATTAGCGTTGTTTGCTTATAGGTCACGCCATCCTTCGGTGATTTGCATTCGATAGTCAAGGTATTGGTTTAGTCACTCGCATTTTCACAATACGAACGCCGTTCGAAATGCCGGTGAAAAAATTTCTCCAGGTGTCATTCGTAATAGATTCTATTTCTCCATATTGCGACATGATTCGTTTGATATAATCTTCCTTAGTGCGCGGGGCCAAATCATGGATACGCATGTCCACCATGTTGTTTTCCATATGCACGGGGATCTTGATTCTGGTGTTATTAAATTCGACCTCGTGTTGCATGTTGTTCTTTGCAATGAAGTTTTCAGCCTGTGTTAAGCTTCTAAACGTGAACAAAACACAGTTTTTTACGTGATGTAGCTGAATACACGTAACTTCAGCGAGATTAAGCTCCATTTTCACTTTAACTAATTGTTCCACTTCCGGAACTGTGGGTCTAACACGAGTTTTATTCAAGTTGATCGAAATCGTGCTATCTCGTAGCACGGGCACTTCTGTTTCATTTGGCAAACTCATTTCACTCCGCAGCCGGCGGTAACGATACAATTTGTATATGCACTGATATAGATCGATAGCTAGCTTGATTCACTGGTGCCTATAGCCTGCTATAGCGATTTTTTTGCTTTTGCTTTGTGCGATGTCAGAAGATAGACTGGTTCGTTTTTGTTTTCAAATAATGTAAATGACTTTTAATCAATATTGCATTTGTTTTTATCCGCTGGCGTAGGGAATTCGTCCGTTTTTTTTCGCTAAAATGTTCTTGCCGATCCCTGATCTTATTTTTTTCTATTCGTCCATCATTCAAAATTTTAATATTTATTCTTTTGTTATGGGCTTTTTATTTATGTCCTGCAGTGGGCTGTTTTATTTCTTGTTTGATTATTCCCGTTCGTCATTCAAACTTGTCGCACCTTTTGCGTTTTCAAATCTATACCTTCTGCAGGGTTTGTCCCGACTGCAGCTTGTTGATAACTTGTTTATCCTGGCATGTTTTGCCGTAATTCATAAAATATTTTCCTGTTTTCTGAGATTGCTTTAATTTCAATCTTTCAATGATCAAAATTTGTAACTTTGATTTGGCGTGTTTAGCTCAGATCCTTTGATTCTTAGCTATCTTCTTCCTTGGTGTGGTTCAGGTTTCTTTGACTCTGTCCATCTCATGTATTCGAATGTGTTAGGGTAATTTGGTAAGAGACACCGCACATTTTTAAAAATCCTGCATCAAAGTAAACCATTCAATAATAGATGAAATCATTTTTACCAATTGCGACAAGTTTCTAAAATACTGTGAAATGGTTTTTGTAATGAAAAAAAATCACCAAATCTCCATGAACATTTTACAAAAAAGGTCATTGCGGGAGAGATGCCGCATGTGCGGGTGAGACGCCGCACCGTGGTCACAATCTGAAAAATGGTGAACAAAAGTATTTTTGGCTCTCATTGATGTTTTTGTGATTCAGTGTCTTCAGCTGAGTTTCATGAAATTTGATTGCTGCTATAAATCGGCTAGCACCTTCACTTTTCTTAAGGGGGTACTACCATTTCCAGAATCATTTTTTTATTCAATATTGTAAAAATATTTTTCTTTCTCAAGCTTGTGTAACGGTTAAGTTGGAGTTACTTAATTCAGGGCACTATTTATCTATATGCTTTTACGATATACATATCTAGGTGTTAGTAGCAGTTCCTTAAAAGCACTGTTTGGCTGTTTCTCCCAATGAATTTATGCAACTTAGGTTTGTTCTTGAAAGATTCATTTTGAAAAAGCATCAATTCGTTCAAATTTTCGCTTTTATCTCAATATTGACATCACTACAAATCAATGCGTTCACGAAAATTAGTGTCTAAAACTTTAAAGAATAAACCGAAGTAACTAATACTAAGATACATATCGCCCATTTAAATATATAGATAAATAGACTCATAATCCTATGTCACTGTGTTAGGTCCGTTAGTTTGTGGATATACCTTATTAAGAACCTATACCTAATGCAAATGATCATTTAATGACACTCCGGGGTGAAAAAGATGGGTAGGTAATGTCAGAGACATAACCGAAGTGAAGTAGAATACACTTAGGCTGGTAATTCAAATGTTGTAATTTTTACTATCTTCTGCATGGTTGAATTAAAATCAGGTATTAGTTATTTCTGTTATTTATTTATATACATTATCTTCACGTACATCACTTGCGAAGCGTTTATGCAAATTAAATTTCGGTCCTACCTCGAAACTTCAAACGTCCACCCGAGACACATGTGTGGCAAAATTCAACTGTTTTTTCCCAAGTTTCCGGTGGGTAATTAGTTTTCAAGTGTATAGTAAGGTGATGAGCCCATTTTCGTCATGTTTCTATTATCACCCTACTCAATTGAAGCCGTTGGTTAGAGCAGTGTCTGCCATCTTTGTTCAACGCATTGAGTCAAATGGTAGCGCGACAATAGGGGCCCTCGATTCTAGTTTTCGTTGCGCTCAAACACGAGAATTTCACTGTTTTCAGTGCATTTGTGTTTTTATATTGGTTCTTAACAATAAAGCAAAGCATTCAAAAAACGCTGCCCGCTGATGTCAATTTTAACGTATTCCATTAATTGTAGGCCAAGATATTAAGGGTTATATATGTTGAGATGCGGGAAAAAAGGGAAGTTTGAATTTTTATAAAGGTATGTAGCCATAGTTTTATGAAGTACTTGTTATACGTTCAGCGTAGTACAATGTCCAATTTGCAAAATCCACTTGAGAAAATAAAAAAAAAATAATAATTGTCAAAGCTACACCAATTTCCGCAAAACGCGTTTTTTCAAAAACGTTTGCCGTGACTACGATTCCAGTCCAACCGCTCAACAGAAACCATCAAACTAAAAAAATCATTAGTATATGTACCTGTAGTGTTCTTGAACGATCGATTATAAAAAAAGGTCTTCTTTTTGGAAACGGGACGATTTTTCCAAAAAATCACTATTTTCACCTGAAAAAAAATATTAAAAAATTCATAACAATAATATGAAAATTTTGACGAAAAAATGGAATCGTTCAAGGACACGGCGGTTAATTTACGAACAAGTAAAAAAAATTTTTGAGATCGGTTGAAAACTTTTCCGGCAATCGTAGTCACCGCAAAGACGCTTTTGGGAAACATGATTTCGAGATAATCGCGTTTAAAGTTTCAAGTATAAGCAACACCTCCATAAGGGAGCAAGATGAAAAACGCTATAACTGTGCGTCCAATGCTCCGATCCCTATAAAAATTTGAGGCAACATTCTTGAGAACTTGAGCTTTACGTAGGAAGAATAAAAAAATTTCGATTTTTTGGCCGACCTCAACATATATAACCCCGCTTAATGAATTGGAAATGAACCTTTACCCTAATACCTTTGCTGCATTATTGAATCGGATAACAAATACTATTTGGACTCACTGGAAGTTAAACTCACTTCACAGTTAAAAACCAGTAGAGGGCATTTGCGCGTGGAATGTCAGCATTAGAGAGTTAAGGCGAATGTCCTATAAAAATAAAATATTCAAACCATAACCAGCCAGGTTTCTGCGCAATAACTCTGCAATTAACACGATGATAATAGCCGACAACAAATGTAGTACCAGGACAATCTGGTTCTGCGGATCGTAATAAAACTGTGTTTATAGCAACATATACGATGATACGTAAAACGTTTTCCTAGTTTGCTCCAAGTATCAAACCATCAGCAGAGACTTATATCAGTATCCAACAAACCAACATAATCTCCTTCGAATCGTTTGATTTAACAGTGTTCCGAAAAAAATCAAAATTGTTGCTGGTCTAATATACACCCTCCGCAGTGCACTCTATAACGCGCGCCGTGATGAATTTATTTGAGAACGCCACACATAATTGAAAGAGAAAGAGAGCGCGGTCTCTCGCACCCAACCACCCCATCGCCAGCGAACACTTGAAATTCGTTCATTTAGCTCCGAAAGAAAGAGCGTTCTGTTTTTTCTGTGGTCTGTGATGTTTATATGCATAAAACTATCGCGCCTGTAAATCATTGAAATGATGCCTGGCGACAGTCATGGAATATATTGCTTCGAGCTGACGGAACGTATCAACTACTACGAGGTCAGAAAGGAAACTGACGATTTTTATCTTATGTGCTGCTTTTATACGTGTGTCGCGTTCGTTGGATAACAAAGAGGCAGTCCTAGCAACACTCGCTGCTTGATTGAAGTGTACGGACCAAACAGCGCTGATAATTACCACTTTCACAAAATACATTATTTTCGTTATTTATAGTAAATTTTAAGGAATTAAATACAATATACGTACACATATTTCCAATCAGATAGTGCAAAAATATAGCGATTTTAATCAGTACAACAGAAGTTATTCGCATTTGAAGACTGGGAAAATATCACAGCAGAAACATTGAAATGGGACCCCTATATTGAAACGTTAGAAGTATTCTACTACAAAAAATACATTTTAGCTATGCATCCTCTTCCATTGAGTGCGGCATCTCACCCGCAATTTTGATGCGGCATCTCTCCCAATTGTAGGGGAGAGATGCCGCACCACACCATTTTCCTCTAAAATTATGGATGATCGTGCTCATGATCAGAATGCTTTCTAAAAGGTCGCAGCTATTCAACCGATACATGATTTGCCAAAAAAATCGAACAATTTGAAAAAAAACGAAATTTTAATGTGGATCTGAAAAATTTTCGGCACTCCGTGATGCAACTGAACGCACAAAATCAATAATAAAATTTTCGTGAGTAATTAAAAAGGATTATTTTACATCTCTAGAGTTATAATTCTTCGAAAGACAAACTCACAATATCATATTACCGTATAAAAGTTTTCCTATATACGAGATATAGAGAGTGCGGCATCTCTCCTGACGCGTCATCTCTCCCGAAATTACCCTATCCATATTCGCAACCTTCCTTTCGTTAGCTTCTTCCCAGATTAAATTTTTACTATTCTTTTTGCGCATTTCTATTTGATTGTATTTGATTCGTTTGTACCCATATTATATATGAAAGTACTTCTTCACTTTCTATTAAACAAACAGCTTTCCCACTTCTTTGGCATTTTCATATAAATTCCAATATTGGCAGATCCTACATGTTCTGCGTATCCGTATTATCCGTCAAACTTCCTTCTGTATTTCGTTTGTCATATGTTTTCATGGCGTTCTTCGTCTTTTGTTTGTAATTATTTTCCGCCTATATTGTTCCCATTCTTTCGATTGCCTTCCAAAAAAAATTTCCGGTATTTGTGAACTCAACAACCTTGTCATTAATCTTTTGTTTCTGTCAGTATGTTTTCTTCAATGCATTATAGTTACTTGCTTAGTTAACGTATTATTTTGTCTTTTGATTTTCATGTTATGTTCCCCGTATACACCCTTTTTGCTTTTCTCACATAAAGAAAGGCTATGCAATCACTGTAAAAATCGACTTCTAAACCTAGGGCCCGGAGCGTCGAGTGTCATATACCATTCGATTCGTCGAGATCGGAAAATGTCTGTGTGTATGTATGTGTGTATGTGCGTCTGTGTATGTGTATGTGTGTCATTTAAAGGTATAACGCTCCCATAAGCTGCTATTGAATTTTTAGTTGATCTGACCTCCGGTTCCGGAGTTACATATTTGTTTCTTGTTCTTACGGGTCGCTGTTGTAAATCCGTCTTCATCGGTATTTGCTTCTTTATTGGCGATGCTAGTCGTTGGTTGGAGCGGTTGTCGTGGTCGTTTTACCTGCATTATTGGTTAATTGGATCGTTGTTTTTGGTTTATCTGAAGGTGTTGGTGGCTGCTTGTTAGAGTTGGCGGTAGTAGATGAGTTTTGACTAGTTGCTTCGGCGCATGTTTTTCCGAAGGGGGCTGTATGGTTACAGAATTGGCATGTTGAGGTCTGCCCGGGATATGTGATTAGCGTTGTTTGCTTATAGGTCACGCCATCCTTCGGTGATTTGCATTCGATAGTCAAGGTATTGGTTTAGTCACTCGCATTTTCACAATACGAACGCTGTTCGAAATGCCGGTGAAAAAATTTCTCCAGGTGTCATTCGTAATAGATTCTATTTCTCCATATTGCGACATGATTCGTTTGATATAATCTTCCTTAGTGCGCGGGGCCAAATCATGGATACGCATGTCCACCATGTTGTTTTCCATATGCACGGAAACTTGATTCTGGTGTTATTAAATTCGACCTCGTGTTGCATGTTGTTCTTTGCAATGAAGTTTTCGGCCTGTGTTAAGCTTCTAAACGTGATCGAAACACAGTTTTTTACGTGATGTAGCTGAATACACGTAACTTCAGCGAGATTAAGCTCCATTTTCACTTTACATAATTGTTCCACTTCCGGAACTGTGGGTCTAACACGAGTTTTATTCAAGTTGATCGAAATCGTTGTTATCTCGTAGCACGGGCACTTCTGTTTCATTTGGCAAACTCATTTCACTCCGCAGCCGGCGGCAACGATACAATTCGTATGTGCACTGATATAGAACGATAGCTAGCTTGATTCACTGGTGCCTATAGCCTGCTATAGCAATTTTTTTGCTTCTGCTTTGTGCGATGTCAGAAGATAGACTGGTTCGTACTTGTTTTCAAATAATGTAAATGACTTTTAATCAATATTGCATTTGTTTTTATCACACACAAGTTCGCACGAAATGTAACGAATTCAAATTTGTTGACCGCACAATTCACTGGCCGCACTAGCTATGCCTATCGGAAAGGAACTTTTTTAAATAAATTTAATCCTAAAAAACTTATCACATTTTAAACAACTACCTTTTAAAACACACCGCGATACTAAAAAAAAGAACTTCACGCATCTGCCTCTTCCACGATCAGGATCGAAATGGACGAGTTGCAGTTCTGTAAATCCTCAGATAGGCGTCAAGTGATTCGAGTATTCGTAGTCGGAAGTACGTATTTTTACAAATACTACTCTTTCGACAACCATTTCTCTCGCTTGAATTTTAAGAATAATCTTTCCTCTTAACACATTCGTATCTATCCATTTCATTCTAATGCGCATTTGGGTTTTGGTGAGACGGAATATTTTTTGAAAGTTCATCCGAAATACGTTAAAATTGCATGCAAGGGAATATTTGTACACAAGCGTCTGAATATTTCTTGATGTGATGCGTTTTGGCATAGTGAGCGTAGTGAACGAATAATGACAAAAATTACGAAAAAGGTGAACATGCTACAATGTTGCGAAAAACAGTGCAGTCTTGAAAATGGAGCAAATTGTTCTGTTCAAACCGAAAGTTGTTCAACTAGCGGAAATAACAAGGAAAGACATTCGTGAGAAGTTGGATCCAATTGTCTTCGATGTCAAAGAAGTGCACTACCGTGAAAATGGAGAAGCTACCATACGGTGTGGATCGAACGAGCTTGCACTGAAAATGGCTCACGATGCTAAAAATAAGTTTTCCGAGGTCTATGAGATTGAAAAGCTGAAACCTCTGAAGCCAAGATTCAAGATAATAGGTTTATGTGACGAAATTCCAGAAAACGAAATAATCGCCAAAATGAAACAACAAAACAATTTTCCTGAAACGGCTGATTTGAAAGTTATTTGCGTACAGAAGTCCAAACGAACTGAAAACACAAGAGTGGTAGTGTTTGAATCTGATCCCTCGACGTTCTACTGTCTGATGAAAGCGCAACGGGTCAATATTGGCTGGGATCGCTGCCGAATCTTCGAGGTTGTTGATGTAATGCGCTGTTACCGCTGCTCTGAATATGGCCACAAAGCAGCGACATGTACAAATATAGTATGCTGTCCAAAGTGCGCAGAAGAACATCCAATAAACGAGTGCAGCTCTGATTTCGAAAGATGTGTTAACTGACAACTATTTAACTCAGAGCAGGAACTTGATGCCGACAAACTTGATTTTATTCATCCCTCTTGGAGCTCTGAATGCCCGCTGTACCAAAACCGCTTGAAGAAAGCCAAACTTAGAATTGACTACTCGACATAGCAACCAACGAAGCTAGCCATCCGCAATCCAAATTATGATGACTGCACGACAGTTTCTCCAGGTAAAACCAAAGAGGGTATATGTCCTCCCGAAGTTACCTACGACACTGCACCCCCTCAAAATAATTTTCGGTTCCAGTCTACCGTTGAGCAACCTACTTCCGGCTCCGTAGCTGATATTCATCTAGCCATCCGCAATCCGTATAATGATGACCGCAAGACTGTTTCTCCAGGTAAAGCCAAAGAGGGTATATGTCCTCCCGATGTTACCTACGATACTGCACCCCCTCAAAATAATTTTCGGTTCCAGTCTACCGTTGAACAACCTACTTCCGGCTCCGTAGCTGATATTCATCTAGCCATCCGCAATCCGTATAATGATGACCGCAAGACTGTTTCTCCAGGTAAAGCCAAAGGGGGTATATGTCCTCCCGATGTTACCTACGATACTGCACCCCCTCAAAATATTTTTTTCGGTTCCAGTCTACCGTTGAACAAGCTACTTCCGGCTCCGTAGCTGATATTCATCTAACCATCCGCAATCCGTATAATTATGACCGCAAGACTGTTTCTCCAGGTAACGCCGAAGAGGGTATATGTCCTCCCGAAGTTACCTACGATACTGCATCCCCTCAAAATAATTTTCGGTTCCAGTCTACCGTTGAACAACCTACTTCCGGCTTCGTAGCTAATATTCATCTAGCCATCCGCAATCCATATAATGATGACCGCAAGACTGTTTCTCCAGGTAAAGCCAAAGAGGGTATATGTCCTCCCGAAGTTACCTATGATACTGCACCCCCTCAAAATAATTTTCGGTTCCAGTCTACCGTTGAACAACCTACTTCCGGCTCCGTAGCTGATATTCATCTAGCCATCCGCAATCCGTATAATGATGACCGCAAGACTGTTTCTCCAGGTAAAGCCAAAGAGGGTATATGTCCTCTCGAAGTTACCTACGATACTGCACTCCCTCAAAATAATTTTCGGGTCCAGTCTACCGTTGAACAACCTATTTCCGGCTCCGTAGCTAATATTCATCTAGCCATCCGCAATCCATATAATGATGACCGCAAGACTGTTTCTTCAGGTAAAGCCAAAGAGGGTATATGTCCTCCCGAAGTTATCTACGATACTGCACCCCCTCAAAATAATTTTCGGTTCCAGTCTACCGTTAAACAACCTACTTCCGGCTCCGTAGCTGATATTCATCTAGCCGTCCGCAATCCGTATAATGATGACCGCAAGACTGTTTCTCCAGGTAAAAGTCAACTCAAAATGTACTACCAGAACGTGAGAGGACTACGCACAAAGATCGATGAGCTGTTCGTAGCTGTATCCGACGCAGAACATGATGTCATTATCCTGACAGAAACATGGCTGAACGACGAAATCAACTCGCTGCAGCTATTCGGACCTAGATATTCGGTATATCGTAACGACCGTGACCCAATCGTTGCTGGTAAAAAAGGTGGTGGTGTACTTATAGCTGTTTCCAATCGGTTAGCATCTAAACAAAATAGTTATGACAATAGAAGTCTAGAACAACTCTGGGTAAACATTAATAGCCATGGTACTAACACATGTGTGGGCGTCGTATATCTTCCTCCGGACTCCGCAGATAACATAAACGTTATTCAAAATCACATTCAATCTGCACTCGACATCACCGAATCGCTAGAACCCCAAACCTCTCATTTGTTATTCGGAGATTACTACCAGCCTGGTCTTGTCTGGAAAAGCACTTCCTTCGGCTACGCCTATGCTGACCCCTCTGACTCATCCCTTACGAGATCTAGCAGTGCTTTACTAGACGGGATGTCTCTACTGAACATGCTGCAAATGTGTACGATTAAGAACGGACGAAATCGCACGTTGGATCTTCTGTTCATAAACGCAGACGCATACATGGACTGTCATGTGTACCAAGCAGATGAACCTCTCGTTAATATAGATTCCCATCATCCGCCCCTCTTAGTTGAGCAGACCTGTCCACGACAGGTTATTTTTGATGAGATGCTGGAAGATTTCAAATATAACTTTTCAAAAACTGATTTTCTTGGACTCAACAACTCACTGCAAACTATTGACTAGATTACCTCGCTCAACAGTGCAACCGATGTAAATGACGCAGTAGAAATATTTTCGTCGATACTGATACAACTGTTTGAAATATATGTCCCAGCACCGTGTCCTATACAGAAACCACTTTGGTCCAATCGACGACTCCGAGAACTTAAACGACTGAGAGCAGCCGCGCTTCGTCACTATACCAATCGACGGAATCCCAATACAAAACGTGAATTCATTTACGCCAGCAACAATTACAAAGCTTATAACCGCTTCCTCTATTCTCGGCACGTGCTACAAATGCAATCTGACCTTGAGCGAAACCCCAAACGTTTCTGGTCTTTTGTTAACGAGAACCGCAAGGAGAGCGGACTTCCTTCCAGTATGACTTTAGCTAATGAAAGTTCTAATACGACTCGTGGCATTTGTAATCTGTTTGCAAAACATTTTTCGAGTGCATTTGAAACAGTTCCGACTACTCCAGTACAGGTTGAAATCGGACTACGTGATGTTCCCAGTGACGTGATGAATCTAGGTAGCATTCGTTTTTTCCGAAGAAGATATTGTTGCTGCCATTGAAAAATTGAAATCCTCGACATCGGCTGGTCCAGATGGGATTCCTGCCATTATTTTATAAAGATGTGCTAGAACCCTTTCTGCTCCTCTAAAACTGATCTTTAATCAATCGTTGTCGCAAGGGACGTTTCCTCTGTGTTGGAAAAAGTCAGTTATGTTTCCTGTCTTTAAAAAAGGTGATAAGCAGGACATAGCAAATTATCGAGGCATAACCTCTCTCTGTGTGGGGTCTAAGCTGTTCGAAATTCTAGTAAGCAATGTGTTGTTCCGGGAAGCCAAAACATATATATCGACAGATCAACATGGGTTCTTCCCAGGTAGATCAACATCAACGAACTTAGCACAGTTCACTTCACATTGTGTTAAAAGTATGGAAGGCGGAGCACAAGTAGATACTATTTATACTGACCTTAAAGTAGCATTTGATCGTGTTGATCACTCGCTCCTACTGGCGAAAATAGAAAGGCTGGGTGCCTCACTCAATTTCACTAAGTGGCTGGAGTCATACCTTGTTGGCCGTACCCTATCTGTCAAACTAGGAAATATCGAATCACATAACTTCATAAATTTATCAGGTGTACCCCAGGGTAGTAATCTCGGACCCTTGCTGTGCTCCTTATTCTTCAATGACGTTTGTTATATTCTTCCACCAGGATGCAAACTAATCTATGCAGATGACCTTAAACTGTTCCTCATTGTGCGATCTGAACGGGACTGCATCGAACTACAGCGACAACTAGATGAGTTTTGTAACTGGTGTGCTCGAAACCGGTTGACTCTCAGTGTATCTAAATGCTCAGTAATTTCTTTCACGCGCAAAAAAAATCCAATCTTGTGGTGTTATACTATCTCAGGGAAAACACTTGAAAGAGTGTCAGTTGTCAGGGACCTTGGAATACTGCTGGATTCTAAATTGACGTTCAGAGAACACTATTCCCACATCATTGCGAAAGCCAACAGGAATCTTGGTTTTATCATCAGAAAAGCCAAAGAGTTTACTCATCTATATTGCCTGAAAGCACTGTAATCTCTCTCGTTCGCTCTGTCCTGGAAGCTTTAGCTATTATCTGGTGTTCGTATGCGAGTATCTGGATTAACAGGATTGAATCTATACAAGCTAGATTTCTCCGATTTGCTCTTAAATCTCTGCCATAGCGCAACCCGATAGAGCTACCACCTTACATTGATCGTTGTCGTTTGCTTGATATGGACACCCTTTCAAAAAGACGAAATATCTCCAGAGCAGTCTTTGTAGGAAAAGTTCTAACAGGTGAAATAGATGCCCCAAATATACTTTCACAGATAAATGTAAACGCACCCCCTAGAAGCTTAAGATCGTGGGATTTTCTAAGACTCGACTATCAAAGTACTAATTATGGACAGAACGAACCCGTAAGTTAGTGTTTATGAATTTTTTGACTTCTCTGTTTCATGTGACATTTTTAGAAATAGGCTTAAGCGGTTGACTTAGTGTACTAGATTTTGATTTGTTAGATGTATGATTAATTAAGTAATGTAATGTAATTTAACGTGCAATATTGTTTAATGTGTATATGTGAAAAGATAATGAGGTTTTTACGCACATTTGGAGGGTGTCACACTAACTGCAAATGGGCTTTTCCTCATTCCATACTCCATATTTCATGTAGACCATGTAGGTCAGATGGAAAATCAATAAATAAATAAAAAAAAATGAAAAAAAATATTGTACGAGCCAGCTATTAAATCATAATTTGGAGAAATGAGAAAGGCACAATTGCACCTCTAGATGGATTAAAACAGGTTTTTTTTTATAATTATTAAATTTATTTGCGATAGCACGACGAGGCCGATTGTTCGTTTTTTACAATAAATAAAAAAACAACTAAGTTATGTTTTTTGTCTCGTTCAGACGCAGCTTTCTGCTGCGTGTTGAGATCCTTTTTCTAGGGGGCGAAATATTGCCAGTGTTGTCCACTGCAATTTGAGGTTCGATCCGTTTGTCTTCTTTTGCGTTGTCGTTCATGTCCATGTCCTCATCCGTACTACTTTCCTGCTGCTCGCGGTCAGATGTTCCAGTTTGTGTCTTACTCTTATTGGTCGTTATTGTATGTTCGTATTTTTCGGCATTCGTTTCGTTGTTGTTGCTGCTGATTGTTGGTGCTTGATCCGGAGATGTTGGTTTTGCAGCTGTTAGTGGTTTAGCGTAAGATGGTTCTGAGCTGATTTCAGTTGGATTGGTTAAGTTTTCCTTAACAGTTTCTACGCAAGGTATTCCGAGGTGCAGCTTCTTCGTGCAAAACTGGCACGTAGGAATTTGCCCTGGGTACGTGACTAGTGATGCCTGTTGCATGAGAACATCGTCCCTTCCTAACACTGTGAAGCTTATGTATGAGGGAATTGGCTTGGTCACATGCATTCTCATCACACGAACACCGTTAGGGATGCCCGGGAAAAAATTCCTCCATGTGTAACGGAGTCTACTTCTCCGTATTTTTGCAAGCATTTTTTAATCACGCTGTCAGGGGTACGCGTAGCCAAACCATGGACCCGAACTTCTACAGTGCCGTTCTCGATGTATACGGGAATGCTATATTTAACATTGCCGCATTCGGCGGTGTGCTGCATGTTGTTTCGCGAGGCGAATGACTCAGCTTGGTTAATGTTCTTGAACGAAATCAGCACGCAATGTTTGATATGATGCATTTGTAGGGTTTTCACTTCAGCCAGATTGAGTTCCATCTGGTCTTTCGGGGCATTTCGAAAAATCAACAGCAACACAGTTCGACCGCAGCTGGATTGCTTTTTGCTGGGCACAGACACTCATCACTAAATCGCACAGTAGGTATAGGCTATTGTTATATGGACTGCTTGTGCGATAGGCACCGATTGATTTTTAGGTAGAATTGACTGTTTCACTTGCGCGGGACGATTTTTTGCTTCTGCTCAGGGCGAGATGTGAAGACAAACTGAAATTTTTATCTTTTTTGCTTTCATCGGAGTATCGGTTTGAATCACAATTTGCTATGTGATCGCACGCCACAACCTGTAACTCCGGAACCGGAAGTCGGATCGGGATGAAATTAAATAGCCATTTACCGGGACGCAATACCTTTCATTTGAGACCAAGTTTAGTTGAATCGGTCTCAGGCATGCACAAGAACGGTGCTGCTCCGTGTCCTATTGTTGTACACTGACTCATAATGTGTCAGCGTTAAATTCATTGAGCTAGTGCTTGCGCTGGTTTCCGATGAGCTAGAGTTAGCAATTAGCACGAGCACCGATGAGCGAGAGCCCTCGCTAGCACGGTGATGGCTAGCACGTTGCACGGAGCTATAGCTCAGCTATAGCAAAGCAGAATAAAAAACAACGCGTTAGTGTGAGTAATGATGCCTGCGCCATTTTTTCAGCAACCTGTCGCACACATAACCCTCCGAGCTCTCTATCGAAGCAGTTCGTTTTCTGGTGCCGTGCATAAAGTGAATAAGAATAAATATTGTCAGTGAAGGTCAACCATTGTTTGAGGCAGTCTATGTTCGCCGGTGCCCAGGCTGGTGAAGTGAATACCAAAATAGCTGGAATCGCCGCTATATAAGCTAAGTATTTTTTTTCTTTCATTTCCCTTTCCCCGATCGGTCTCTGCTTCTTCTCTTTCCCCTGAATATAAGTTTCGTTTTCACCACGTGTTATCCTCGTACCTAAATGGCCGAGGGCGAAGTAACATTGGATGGGAATGATATTCCCATGGATTTACCGGATAAACCCGAAATTACTCCCTCCCCTGATTCCCCCAGTCCTCCCCGTATTAAAACATACCCAGCCAGTTCAAATGGACTCTGGGTGGTGTATTTCCGACCCAACACGAAATCGCCCAATATTCTAGAAATATCACGGGAGCTGACTGCTAACTACCCGTCCGTAGCTCAGATAACACGAGTTCGAGCTAATAAGATACGTGTTATAGTAAATGACCTCGACCAGGCAAACCGGATTGCTCGCAGCGAGCGTTTTACGAAGCAATTCAAAGTGTATGTGCCTTGTAGGGTTGTGGAGATCGATGGGGTCGTCGCCGAACCGGGTCTAAAGTGCGAAGACCTGTTGAAGTACGGGGTTGGCTGCTTTAAGGACCCTTCACTTCAAAAGGGGAAGATTCTGGAATGCAAGCAATTGTATTCCGCAAAAACTGAAGATGATAAGACAACTTATTCTCCGTCAGACTCGATTCGGGTGACTTTCTCCGGATCTGCTCTTCCCAACTATGTCCTCCTGGATAAGGTTCGCCTACCTGTTCGCCTGTTTGTACCGCGTGTAATGAACTGCAGCAATTGCAAGCAACTGAGCCACACAGCCACTTATTGTGGCAATAAAAAAAGTGCGGCAAATGCGAGGGAGAGCATGAGGATGACGCTTGCGGTGGAGAAACTGAGAAGTGTATTTACTGCGGGGCCCTCCGCATGCTCTTAAGTCATGCCCGGCGTACAAGCAGCGCGGGGATAAAATTAAGCGCTCCCTTAAGGATCGCTCGAGACACTCTTATGCAGAAATGCTAAAGAATGCTTCGCCAACTGTCCCTTCCGAAAATTCCTTTGCTCTTTTGGCTGGCGTTGAGCAAGAATCTGACGACACACAAGAGGGAACATCATTGGTTAACCCAGGGGAATCCAGGAAGAGGAGAAATCTAGCCTCCCCTACATTGCCTCGTAAGGGTGCCAAGGTGTCGTCCATTCAGAGTGCGCCAACTACAATCAATAAATCCAACGGAAGTGATGCACAAAAGCCGAAGCAATTTGCTCCAGGACTTGGAAATATTAATTCTAACAAGGAGTACCCACCACTTCCAGGGACACCAAAAACCCCAAGTGTCCCCTTTTTTCAAACAGATACTCAGTCCAATAGGGGACTAATGAAATTTTCTGACATAGTGGACTTAATTTTCACAGCTTTCAATGTTACTGATCCTCTTAAAAGCCTTCTGATACGTTTTCTCCCTATACATTTTTGAAGCAGTTGACTACTAAATGGCCCCTCCTTGCAGCGATCGTATCCTTCGATGGCTAAGTCATCGAACGAGGTCACCGATTCGATCACTGTTCTACAGTGGAACAGCAGAAGTATCCTCCCGAAAATCGATTCCTTTAAATTTTTACTAAATAGTTTAAAATGTGATGCTTTCGCATTGTGTGAAACTTGGTTAACTTCCGATATAAATCTCAACTTCCACGACTTTAATATAATTCGTCTGGATCGAGAAAACCCCTATGGAGGAGTACTTTTGGGGATCAAAAAGTGCTATTCTTTCAACCGAATTAACCTCCCTTCGACACCAGGCATTGAAATTGTCGCTTGTCAAGTTTTAATCAAAGGTAAAGATCTTTGCATTACTTCCATCTACATTCCTCCTAGAGCCTCGGTAGGGCACCGAACGCTTTGTAATATCACGGAATCCTTACCGGCACCGCGGCTAGTTCTGGGAGACTTTAACTCGCACAGTACGGTATGGGGCTGTCTTCATGATGATAATAGATCAACATTAATTCAAGATCTTTGCGATAATTTCAACATGACCATCTTAAACACGGGAGAAATAACGCGGATTCCTACACCACCAGCACGCGCAAGCGCGTTGGATTTATCGCTTTGCTCGACATCGCTACAGTTAGATTGCAGGTGGAAGGTGATCCCTGATCCCCACGGTAGCGATCATTTGCCTATCGTGATTTCAATTGCTAACGGTTCAAGACCATCGGAAACAATTAATGACTCGTATGACCTCACACGGAACATTGATTAGAAGAGTTACGCGACCGCGATATCCGTTAAAACCGAATCCACTCAAGAACTTCCTCCGGAGGAAGAGTACAGGTTTTTGGCTGGCTTGATTCTCGATAGTGCGAATCAAGCTCAGACTAAACCAGTACCCAGCGCGAATACCCATGGACGGTCTCCCACCCTGTGGTAGGATGAAGAGTGCACAGAGCTGTACGCGGAAAAGTCCACTGCATATAAGGCCTCCCGGGAAGACGGGTTACCCGCTAGCTATCAACAGTACGCGTCGTTAGAAAGGAGAATGAAGAGTCTACACGGTGTCTTTTTTTAACAACTTTATGCAAAAAAATTCAGCATCTCTGAAACTTCAGGATATGAAAGAATGGGCTTTCCCCTTTCATTTGAAATCAACATCAAAATAATCCGTCGGGGGGTCTAGAGCAACTTTTTTTCGAAGATTTTTTCGTGAAAACATAGATTTTACAATGGAACTAGTTCATATTTCTGCCCATAGATGGTGCTTTAGACATTCGAACAACACTAAAAGTGAGAATCCGATAGATAATTTAATTGTCTACAACTTTGTTAACAACTAAAAACCGATTTGAAATTATCCGGAAAGGTTGTTTAATATTTTAACGAAGTCTAAGTCTAAGTTAGTTTCACAGAAGACCTAATGGTTTGTAAATCAATTCACGCGCACTTTTTTTATTTGCCAAATAGTTGTGCTTAGTTGAACAGTGAATTCAGCGGAATTTGAGAGCTCATCTTTTAGCTGAAGATTATAATTTCAGATTCTACCTGATATAGGGCACCATTAATATTTTTGGAATGAGAAGTCTTAGATAAGTGTTGATATTAGTATGATATTAATGTTCTTTTCCAAGATGGTGAGTGATTCCTCCCGCAGAAACAGCTTTTTCAATGATGTATGCCTTCTTTTTCATTTTTTCGATTGTTCTCGGGGATGACTGATAACTATTCTTGCATGAACCTCCTACTCTGTTAGCATCTCCGTATAAAATTCGCTTGTCCTGAACTTCAACCATTATTATTTGAACAAACTCGATGAAACTTTGAACAACAATGCAATATTTCGCGGATTTCATTGCAACTCTTGGTTAAAAACGCTGATTATCCGTTTTCAAAATTAACTCAATGTGTTTGTCAAAAACTTCGAGTTTTCGGATCAAGATATTTTTTTGGGATATATTCGAGGACTTCTATGTATATAAAAATTTTCTTGTACTCAAATCATATTTTGTTTTCAAAAGTAATACATTTCGCATAAACTAGGATCAATTTAGTAACGATTTCTCGCATAATTGATAGGAAATTCAACTGCCATAATTTACTTTGCGGAGAAAATTTGAATAAATCGTTTTACGCTAATCACTAATTTGGACAGTTACTGCTGTGGGTTGCGTTCATAAATATGGAGTGTCTCAACATTTCGTCTCAAACGGAATTATAATAGCTAACTTAAATGATCATAATCTAAATTATGCGACGTATGATCCTTTCTAAAACATAAATGTAAGCAAACACTTGTAACCAAGCAATACCTTCCGATGAATAGTAGTTTCTTCGAACCTATCGGGAAAGATTACAAACCAAAAGCACAAATAATTTTCTGTGTCTGTCAAACATCCTAATTTTCAGAAGGTCAATTAGAATTGTCAACGTAATGAATCCCGTCAAATATTTTCATGTCACTAAACCCAATTATTTTTTTGGTAATGAATTAAGTGCGAGAAAATATATTTCCAAACCATTAGGTCTCGTGTGAAACTATCTTAGATATAACTTCGTTAAAATCCTAAACAACTTTTCCGAGTGATTTCAGATCAATTTTTAGTTGCCAATGCACTTGTAGACAATTAAATTTTCTATCAAATTCTCACTTTTAGTGTTGTTCGAATGCCTAAAGCACCATCTAGGGACAGAAATATGAACTAGTACCAGTAGTAAAACCTATATTGTTACGAAAAAAAACTTCAAAAAAAAGTTGCTCTGGACCCCCCGACGGATTATTTTGATCTTAGTTTCAAATGAAAGAAGAAAGCCCATTCTCTCATATTCCGAAGTTTCAGAGATGCTGATTTTTTTTGCATAAAGTTGTTCTAATAAATACACCGTGTCTAATGAATGCCAAAAAACGCAGTTATTGGCGCCGGTTCGTCGACGGGTTAACGAGAGAAACAGCGATGAGCACTCTTTGGGGTACGGCTCGACGTATGCGTAACCGTAATAGTACCAACGAGAACGTGGAATATTCAAACCGTTGGATATTCGTTTTCGCCAAGAAGATCTGTCCGGACTCTGTCCCGGTACAGAAAACGTGCCGCGCCGCGTCCCCTCACGTTACCGCGAACGAAACACCGTTTTCGACGGTGGAGTTCTCACTTGCTCTCTTATCATGCAACAATAACGCCCCAGGGTTAGACAGAATCAAATTCAACTTGCTGAAGAATCTGCCTGACACTGCAACTTGTTGAATTTACAAGTTTCTTGAGGGTAACATTGTCCCTCATGACTGGAGGCAAGTGAAGGTCATCGCCATCCAAAAACCAGGAAAACCAGCCTCCGACCACAACTCATATCGGCCGATTGCAATGCTGTCCTGTATTCGGAAGTTGTTCGAGAAAATGATCTTGTTTCGCCTCGACAATTGGGTTGAAGCAAATGGCTTACTGTCAGATACACAATTTGGCTTTCGCAAAGGCAAAGGGACGAACGATTGCCTTGCGTTGCTTTCTACAGAAATCCAAATGGCCTATGCTAACAAAGAGCAGATGGCATCAGTTTTCTTGGATATTAAGGGGGCTTTTGACTCAGTTTCTATCAACATTCTGTCAGAGAAGCTGCACCAGCATGGTTTTTAAATAACTTTTTGCTAAACCTATTGTCTGAAAAGCACATGCACTTTTCGCATGGCGATTTAACAACATCGCGATTTAGCTACATGGGTCTTCCCCAGGGCTCATGTCTCAAGTCCCCTACTCTACAATTTTTACGTGAATGACATTGACGATTGTCCTGCCAATTCATGCACGCTAAGGCAACTTGCAGACGACGGCGTGGTCTCTGTTATAGGGCCCAAAGCTGCCGACTTGCAAGGACCATTACAAAATGCATTGGACAATTTGTCTGCTTGGGCTCTTCAGCTGGGTATTGAGTTCTCCACGGAGAAAACTGAGTTGGTTGTTTTTTCTAGGAAGCGTGAGCCGGCGCAACTCCAGCTTCTATTAATGGGTGCAACGATCAACCAGGTTTTCACATTTAAATATCTCGGGGTCTGGTTCGACTCTAAAGGTACCTGGGGATGTCACATTAGGTATCTGAAACAGAAATGCCAACAAAGGATCAGTTTTCTCTGAACAATAACTGGAACATAGTGGGGTGCTCACCCAGGAGACCTGATCAGGTTATACCAAACAACGATATTGTCGGTGATGGAGTACGGGTGTTTCTGTTTCCGCTCCGCTGCGAACATACACTTCATCAAACTGGAGAGAATCCAGTATCGTTGCTTGCGCATTGCCTTGGGTTGCATGCACTCGACCCATACGATGAGTCTCGAAGTGCTGGCGGGCGTGCTTCCGCTAAAAAATCGATTTTGGGAACTCTCATATCGATAGCTCATCCGATGCGACATTCTGAACCCGTTGGTGATTGATAACTTCGAGAGGCTCGTCGAGCTTAATTCTCAAACCCGATTTATGGCCTTGTTCTTCGACTCCATGGCACAGAGCATTAATCCTTCTTCATATACTCCCAACCGTGTTCGTTTCCTAGATACTTCTGATTCTACTGTATTCTTCGACACATCCATGAAGGAAGATATTCGTGGAATCCCGGACCATATGCGCCCGCAAGTGATCCCCAATATATTTTATAATAAATTCCGAGAAGTCGACTGTGACAAAATGTCCTACACTGACAGATCAAATCTCGATGGGTCCACTGGCTTCGGTATCTTCAACAATACTATCACCGCTTCATTCAAGCTCAATGATCCCGCTTCAGTTTACGTCGCAGAGTTAGCTGCAATTCAGTACACCCTTGGGATCATCGACACTCTGCCCACAGATCACTACTTCATCATTTCGGACAGCCTCAGCTCTATCGAGGCTCTTCGTTCGATGAAGCCCAAAAAGCAATTCCCATATTTCCTGGGAAAGATACGGGAGTCCTTGTGTACGTTATCTGAAAAATCTTATCAGATTACCTTTGTTTGGGTCCCCTCTCATTGCTCTATCCCGGGCAATGAAAAGGCCGACTCATTAGCAAAGGTGGGCGCATTAAATAGTGACATATACGAAAGACCAATCTGCTTCAACGAATTTTTTAGTATTTGTCGTCAGAGGACACTCAACAGCTGGCAAACCTCGTGGAGCAATGCTGAACTTGGACGATGGCTACATTCCATTATTCCAAAGGTATCAACGAAGCCTTGGTTCAGGAGGATGGATGTGGGTCGGGATTTTATTCGTGTAATGTCCCGACTTATGTCCAACCACTACACCTTAGATGCGCATTTGTGGCGTATTGGGCTTGCGGAGAGTAGTCTGTGCGCTTGTGACGAGGGCTATCACGACATCGAGCACGTTGTCTGGGTATGCGCCGGGTATTTGGACGCCAGGTCTCAGTTAAAGGATTCCCTTCGGGCTCGAGGTAGACCACCCAATGTCCCAGTCCGAGACATGCTGGCAAATCGTGATTTCCCCTATATGTCCCTTATTTATACTTTCATAAAAACGATATATATCCCAATTTAGCCCCTCTCTTTTTATTTCTCGTTTTTAGAAGTTTCCTCCTGCCGTGTGGAACCGATCAGCTCCAGACTGCCACTATGTAACCGCCGTCGCCCTTACCACTACGGAAACTGAACCGAGAGCGACTCGAGGTCCGATGACTTTTGAAGGATTCCCCGCGGGTCCGAAGAATACCATCCGCCAATCCGACGTACTAGACTGAGGCGCTAATTGGTTTCGCTGATCTCCCGTTTGTCCGAAAGATGCAAGTTTTGCTCTTCTCTCCCGGTCACCATCTACGCATTCTCTCCCCTGTCCTTGATACAACTGCTTCTACACCGATTTTGGAAATAATCCCCCCTCTGAATATCTTGACCAAGCATAAGTCTCCGATAAAAAATCAAATTTGTATTCCGTATTCCTAGTTTTAAGATATTTGTAATTTTACCTCTTTGCTAAAACTTTTGTCCCCCATCTTGTAAATAGAATTGTATCCCTAGTTTTAAAACACCGGTGAAATTTTTCACAAATATTTGTTCCCCCTTTTGTGTACCAAACTATATTATTAGTTTTAAGAAAACTGTAAATATTTCCTAAGAACTATTACTATTGAATTCCTTGTTTTAAAATTTTTCATAAAAAAATGTTTTTTGTCCCCTCTCTTGTATATAGAATCTTATTTCTAGGCTTAAGATAAAATTTTTCTCTTTCATAAAAAAAAATATTTCAACATTGTAACCTCCTAGTTTTAAAATATCCAAAATGTAAAAACAAAAGAATTTGGCACCGCCAAGCTAACGCATTTGTGCCTATCAAATAAACGAAATGAATAAAAAAAACCTGTTGTACATTCACCAACGCATAGTTCTTGCTTTGTCCTATTCTTTCGTTCCACAGCTTACACTACTTCACAGTTCCACAGTGGGACGAGCCCGGACTTAAGTCCCTATATGAATGTTATGCGATAATCTCGCTAGTATTTTTTTCCTATCAGCTGAGCCTTCGGAGACATTGTTGCAAGATTTTAAGTGATTTGAACGTAAAATGAATTTTTGGCAGCTTTTTTAAGGGCATAATTCTAGTGTTTTTTGCATAATTTGACTATAGGAACTACATCCGGTTATTTTCGTTTTTCAAAGAAATGGTTGATTTTATGCATTGCATTACATCGTAAAATCGCCAAAAATAAGTCACTAGTCGGTTTAGTTAGTGTTTAGATAACTGTTTGTCATGATTTATTATGGAATTCGAACTTCTAATGCGATAACAACAACGACGCCCGTGAATGCCCGCGATCACACTATACTCATTCGAAAGCTTTTAATTTTCTCTTTAAAATGAGTATAAGCTAGTTTTGCGAAAACTTGCGATAAGCAATCAAAATTTAAAACAACTGTGAATGGAGACGCATGGTTATTACTGATATTGAATTTAAATAATCACTTTATAGCTAGAATAATGACACGAATACATGCACAGCTTTCAAATAGCATTAAGAGCATGATCTACAAGGGTTTTACTAGTGATCAAGAGTAACGAGCCGAGTGGGAAATATGTTTTTTTAGATGGCAGAGGTATTGATAATGTTTGGTTTCTGGAACTATTTCTTGCTAACTTACGCAATAACTGTGAAATAGAGTGAACACAGTTGAGCTCTAGTCATTTGATGAGACTATTTTGATCCGAATTTGCATATAGCTTAAGGGTATGCGATATTATCCAAATAAAATAACACCATTGTTAAATGAACCATATACAAGAAAAAAGGGTTTTGGATTTCTATTTTCATTAAAGATATCAAATAAGCAATCTACATACCTTAAAACACACCTACAAAAAAAACGTTAACCATCTTGTTGATTAGTGAATGTAATTAAACATTCCACTAAGACGCTCAAAATGTTTGTTTTGAAAATGATAGAAAATGTTACCCACTAATGAATTAAATGTTTCAAAATTAGTCGAACACATCTTAGTTGATCCGTAAAAACAAAATAGTCATTTCTGAAGCACCATAATGAGATGTCAATTAATTCGTTTCAATATGGAAAATAAATTCCAAAATTACTATTGAAAAAAATCATTATAAAAGACAAAATACTTTTGAGCCACTCTAATAAGTAGTAAAGTTAATTTCTATTTTTACAATTAAAATGGAAATTCAACGCACAAAAACTTCTTTAAAAAATGTTTAATGTTTGAACCTTCACAAATACATGTTTTTTTAACCCACCCAACGTATAATGAAAAACCTGTTTTAATCCACCTAGCGGTGCAATTGTGCCTTTCTCATTTCTCTAAACTATGGCACGGAGGCTTTTTATGTTCAACATACTTGTGGAAATGTCCATTACATTCTTAGTACACTTTGCACTTATACACAATGGCATGCCAGCCACGAACTTGATGAACTACGTGGCGACGGTGAAACACTTGAAACAAAAAAATATCATACTCCATTAGCCTAATCAGCATTAGATCAATGTTATCTCCTTGCTAACTCATTTTGTCATGCGGGGGTGGGTATGTGAGGAGGACGAAAGTCCCATGAACGAACGACTCCCCAGCTTAAATTGGTATGCTTTGTGATATAGTGGTGGTTTAAAGATGATGGGGTTGAAAGGGAGGGGTCTGAGGGATGATTTAAGGAGATTTTTAAAGGAGGGGAGTGAACAGTAGAGGGGGGGGGGTGTAACCCATCTCCGTAAACCATCAACTACGCCCCTGTTAAAATCCAGAAACCTTATGCCAGTCGAAAAAAAAAATTGGGATTAGGTTGACGTTTTGCAGAGTGATTGCATAACCTTTCTATATGAGAAAGGCAAAAATGTGCCAAAATCCAAAAAAGTGAATCGTCGTCAAATTTTTTTTCGAGTTTGCATCAAATCTCGACGTTTCATGTACCTTGAACACATTTAGCATCAAAAATAAAAATACTATTTTTAATTTTTCCTATAGTTTATATGAGAAGTTTCTGTGTGGCCGCACTCTGAAACCCGTAATTCCGGAACCAGAATTCCGATCGATCCAAAATTCAATAGCAGTCGATGCGAAGGTTGCACCTTTCATTTGAGACTAAGTTTGGGCAAATCGGTCCAGCCATCTCTGAGAAAAATGAGTGACATTTTTTGACACATACGCACATACATACACACACACACATACACACACATACATACATACACACACACATACAGACTTTTTCCGATCTCGACGAACTGAGTCGAATGGGATATGACACTCGGCCCTCCGGGCCGGGATTAGGTTGACTTTTTTCAGAGTGATTGCATAACCTTTCTATATGAGAAAGGCAAAAATTGTTTACATGTGTTAATATCAAAAACGATTTAGCACACGAAAATGAATATACACAAATTTTAAGAGCGATTTCGAAAAAAATATGTTTGAGACACCCTAATGAATAGTAAACGCTTAATTTTGAATTGTTTTAATATCAAAAACGAATTCAGCGTACCAAAATTACATAAAATTGTCCTATTTGAACCGAATCGGCAAAGTTTGGACTTTAGTCCACCTTTTGTTCTAAGTCGTGCAACTGTGCGTTCTTGCTCATCGGACAAGCTTACCGTGCCAGCTCATTGAGTTAACTCGTGCTGGCTCACTAGCTTATCGTGCTAACTCGTTGTGCTAGCTATTCGAATCCTACAGCTCGAGCACGCAGGTTACCTAGCACGAGCGGTGTCAGTGCTTATTGCTTTTGGTTCGTTCAAAGCGGCCGCTCAGCTCGTGTTAGGCTCTCGTGCTGTGCTTCATGCATCCCTGATCGGTCTAGCCATCTCCGAGAAACCGATGTGACTGTTATTCTGAATTTAGATACTTTCGCCTGGGCTTCCGGAACCGACGATTGTGGCCAACGTGGCCAAATAGACTTTGAATGGATGTTGTGTTTCACCTTTATACATTCATTGCAGAATTTATTAAAATCGACATTTTCTGCGTGTTCGTACTCATCACCCTGTAATTCCGGAACCGGAAGTCGGATGTATTAGAAATTCAATAGCAGCCTATGGGAACGTTGCACCTTTCATTTGAGACTAAGATTGTCAAAATCGGTTCAGCCATCTCTGAGAAAAATGAGTGACATTTTTGATACCGTACACACACAGACGCACATACACACACATACATACACACAGACATTTGCCGAACTCGACGAACTGAATCGAATGGTATATGTCACTCGGCCCTCCGGGCCTCCGTTAAAACGTCGGTTTTCAAAGCAATTGTAATATCTTTCTATTGAGAAAGGCAAAAAGGTGCGAAATCCGCAGTCCCAAAAAGTCGATCTTAAAAAAAAAATTTCGAGGTAACATAAAATCTCGACGTTTCATGCATTTTAAAGATGTTTGGCATCAAAAATACGAATTCGATTTCTGAAATTTCATGGGGTCCCCCTTTGAAAAAAAAATTTGAGTTCCGGCTTATATGGGAATTTCATATGTGACCGGACGATTTAGTCTATATTTCCGGACCCATATAAGCGATCCGTACGAAATTTTATAGACATCTGTGGGGATATTATAGCTATCATTTGGGGCTAAGTTTGTGAAAATCGGCCCAACCATTTCCGGGAAACTGATGTGAGTTCGTAAATTTTGAAAGATGGCCGCTTTTCCCGGGCACTTCCGGAACCGTCTATGGTGGTCAACGTAGTCAACGAAAGTTTGTTTGGCCGTCGATGACCTAGAACTGCAAATTTAAGTTGTTTGAGAGACATTTTAGCGAAATTTTTACCTTTTTTGCATTCATCGGAGTATCGGTTTGAATCACAATTTGCTATGTGATCGCACGCGACAACCTGTAACTCCGAAACCGGAAGTCGGTTCGGGATAAAATTAAATAGCCGTTTACGGGGACGCAACATCTTTCATTTGAGACTAAGTTAGGTTGATTCGGTCTAACCATCTCCAAGAAACCGATGTGGCTGTTATTCTGAATTTGTGTACTTCCGCCGGGGCTTCCGGAACCGATGATGGTGGCCAATGTGACCAAAAAGACTTTGAATGGATGTTAGTGACCTAATACTACAAATCGAAGCAGTTGTGGTCATATTTTGGAAAAAAAATTCACCATTATACATTCATTGCAGAATTTAATAAAATTGACATATTCTACGTGATCGTACTCGTCACCCTGTAATTCCGGAACCGGAAGTCGGATCCATTAGAAATTCAATAGCAGCCTATGGGAACGTTGCACCTTTCATTTGGGACTAAGTTTGTGAAAATCGGTTCAGCCATCTCTGAGGAAAGTGAGTGAGATTGTGTTCGCGTACACACACACACACAGACGCACATACACACACATACCCACACATACTGACACCGAAGGGCGACCGGGATTCTCGTTCTGTGAAAGAATAAGGGAAACGCCAGGAGAGGACGAGGAATCGAAGAAGCCCAGGAAGATCGGTGAAGGACATCGAAAAAGCCGACAATCGCAGAGTGAATGGCGTACCGTAGAAACCGCAGAAGAGAGTAGGAAAATACAGAAAGAAAAGGAGGAAAAGAAGAAAAAGAAGAAAGAAGACCTTCGGCCACGTCAGCAGAAGCAGAGGGGAGACGCTCTAGTCGTCAAAGTAAACGAAGGCATGACGTACGCTGCGATCCTCAAAAGGGTGCGAGAGAATCCCAAGTTGAAGGAGCTGGGGGAGAACGTTATAAGAACCAGGCGTACTCAGAAAGGCGAAATGCTGTTCGAGCTGAATAAAGATCCATTGATCAAGAGCTCGGCCTACCGGGAACTCGTGGCAGAAGCGGTGGGAGGAGAAGCGAATGTGAGAGCATTAGTTCAGGAAGCAGTGGTCGAGTGCAGGAATCTGGACGAGATCACAACGGAAGACGAAGTGAGAAGCGCGCTAATAGAGCAAGGAAACCTGGAGAGGAAGCAGATATCAATAAGATTGAAGAAGGCGTACAGTGGCACACAGACAGCAGTGATACGCTTATCGCCAACCGCAGCCAACAAGCTTATGTGGACCGGTAAGATCAAAATCGGGTGGTCGGTGTGCTCGTTGCGACTAAACAATGGAGAGGTGTTTCAGATGCCTGGGTTTTGGCCATCAGGCAAGAGGCCCCGACAGATCTGATCTGTGCAGAAAATGTGGGGAGAAGGGACACATTGCTAGAGACTGCACAAAGCAACCGAAGTGCTTTCTCTGCACAAATGAGGTCGAAAAAGACCACATGACGGGAGGCTTCTTATGCCCAGAGTACAAAAAGGCGAAGGCAGGCCAATAATGATGGAGGTTACCCAGCTCAATCTCAATCATTGTGACATTGCACAGCAACTGTTGTGGCAGTCAACAACAGAAATGAAGTGCGACGTTGTAATTATTGCAGAGCCGTATCGTGTCCCTCCCGATAACGGTAACTGGGTGGTGGATAGTGCAGGGATGGCGGCAATCCAAGTGATAGGCGGTTTCCCTGTTCAGGAAGTGGTGGATAGCACACACGAAGGTTTCGTGATCACCAGGATAAACGGCGTATTCGTGTGTAGCTGTTATGCTCCTCCACGGTGGACACCAGAGCAATACAACCGGATGCTGGACGCATTAACTGACTCGTTAGTCGGGCAAACGCCGGTTGTTATAGGAGTAGATTTCAACGCTTGGGCCGTGGAGTGGGGTAGCAGGCTGACCAACGCACGAGGTTACAGCCTATTGGAAGCACTGGCAAAGCTGTACGTAACGCTGTGCAATGAAGGTTCCGCTAGTACATTCCGTAAAGACGGTCAGGAATCCATCATCGACGTAACATTCTGCAGCGCGTCGCTGATGGATGACATGAATTGGCGAGTTGGTGAGCAGTACACACATAGTGATCACCAAGTCATCCACTACACCATTGGTCGGCGAAATCGTACGGTGACACAGAGAGTGAGGACTGGCGAGCGGAAGTGGAAAATAAAGGAATTCGACAAGGACCGTTTTGTGGAAGCACTTCGTACTGACAGCGCCACTCCAATTCCGAGTGTCGATGAGCTGTCGGAAACAATAGCTAGGGCATGCGATATAACAATGCCGAGGAAAATGGAGCCGAGAAACTACCGGCGTCCGGCGTACTGGTGGAACGAAAGGCTAAACATCCTCCGGGCTTCTTGCTTAAAAGCCAGAAGACGCGTTCAGAGAGCGAGATCTGAGGCATTCAGAGAAGAGTGTAAGGTAACATTCCGGGCAGCTAGGGCCGCTTTTAAACGTGAGATAGTGCTAAGCAAGTGCTACAAGGAGCTGTGCAGAGAAGTAGACGCTAACCCCTGGGGCAATGCTTACCGTGTCGTTATGGCCAGGATCAAGGGTCCAATGACGCCAGTCAAAATGTGCGGCGACAAACTGAAAATTATCGTGGAGAGCCTTTTCCCGAAGCACGACCCAACCGCATGGCCGCCTACACCGTACGCTGATGCAGATGGTGGAAATGCAGGTGACAATCGGGTTTCCAAGGACGAGCTCCTTATAGTGGCAAAAGGGCTGAAAGCGAAGAAAGCTCCCGGACCGAATGGTATCCCCAACGTGGCACTGAAGACTGCGATCCTGGCGTTTCCGGACATGTGCAGGATAGTCCTACAGAAATGCCTGGACCATGGCTACTTCCCGGATAGATGGAAGATCCAGAAGCTGGTGTTACTGCCAAAACCAGGGAAACCACCAGGAGATCCAGCATCGTATCGGCCTATATGCCTGCTGGATACACTCGCAAAACTCGTGGAAAGAGTCATCCTCAACAGGCTGACGACCTACGCTGAAAGTGAGAACGGACTATCGCAGAGACAATTCGGGTTCCTGAAAGGAATATCGACGGTGGACGCCATCCGCATCGTCATCGCGAACGCGGAGAAAGCATTGAAGCAAAAGAGAAGGGGTAATCGCTACTGCGCCGTGGTAACGATAGACGTGAAGAACGCGTGCTAGCTGGGGAGCCATTGCCGTAGCGCTGCATAGAATGCGGGTTCTGGACTATCTGGGCAAGGTTCTGAAAAGTTACTTTCAGAACCTAGTACTGGTCTACGAAACGAACACGGGGCAGAGGTCGATTAGGGCAACGGCGGGAGTACCTCAGGGCTCCATACTCGGCCCAACGCTCTAGAATATTATGTACAACGGAGTGTTAACACTGGAACTGCCCAGGGGAGTGGAGATCGTCGGCTTTGCAGATGATGTTGTCCTGACGATAACGGGCGAGACCTTTGAGGAGGTGGAGATGCTGACGGCAGAGACAATAGGCATCGTGGAATCCTGTATGGTTAACGTCAGGTTGCAGCTGGCTCACCGCAAGACTGAGGTAGTGCTGGTTAGCAATCGTAAGCAAATCCAGCGTCTCGAGATCAGCGTCGGGGGACAATCCATTCCATCGATGCGCGCGCTGAAGCACCTGGGTGTGATGGTTGACGATCAGTTGAATTACAACTGCCATGTCGACCATGTATGTGAGAAGGCTGCGAGGACAACTAGCGCATTGGCAAGGATCATGCCGAATCACGGAGGGGCAAGAGGCAGCACGAGACGTCTCCTGGCGAATGTCTCATCCTCAATCCTGAGATATGGCATACCGGCCTGGGCTGCTGCGCTGAACTCAAAGCGGAACCGGACGAAGTTGACAATCACTTTTCGCCTAATGGCTGTTCGTGTCGCAAGTGCGTACAGAACGATATCGTCGGAGGCGGTATGCGTAATTGCCGGGATGATTCCCATCTGCATCACTCTGGCTGAGGACGTAGAATGCTACCAGCGAAATGAACGTAATGCATGGAGACTGGTTCGAGCGGACTTGTTGGCTAAGTGGCAGCAAGAGTGGGATTACGCGGAGAAAGGAAGGTGGACCCACCGACTCATCCCAAATGTGTCTACTTGGGTACATAGGAAGCATGGAGAGGTGAACTTCCATCTGACGCAGTTTTTGTCCGGGCATGGATGCTTCCAGAAATACCTACATCGGTTTGGGCACGCTTCGTCACTCCTTTGCCCGGAGTGTGTAAACGTGCAAGAGACACCGGAACACGTGGTCTTCGAATGCCCCAGATTCGAAGAAGTCCGAAGGGGTATCCCTGATATAACAGTGGATAATATCGTCGAAGAGATGTGCCGCAACGAGCATATCTGGGACGCTGTCAACAGAGTTGTTACAAGTATACTCTCCGAGCTGCAAAGAAAGTGGCGAAGGGACCAACAAAGCCGGGAAACTCACCGACGGTGTAGACTAAGTCCACCGCCGGGGACCAGGTGAGTAGTACGCGATGTAGCATCGGACTCGGGTCGTCGGGGCGCCGGCGAACCGGACGTCAGGCTCCACCGGAATCGCCGGACCGACCTCGACACTCTACCGGGTAGCTCGTGAGTAGGCTAGATCCACCGTCGGGGATTAGACCGAGTAGACCGCGTCGAATAGCCAGAAGTGGGTCGTTGGAGCGCCAGTGAACCGAAAGCTACGCTCTACCTGGAATCGCTGGATGGACCTCAGCATCTGCTGGCTGGCCATTGAGTAGGCTAGGTCCACCGCCGGGGACTAGACCGAGTAGACGAGGCGGGGAGCTTAATGGCTCACAGAAACGTACATCGGTATCGGGAGCAGTCTGCCCCGGGGAATTCACGATAGGGCTGATTCGGCGCCGTGGACTACCCGACAGAATTGTGACGAAAAGGAAAAAGCTAATTGGCTCACGAAACAAACATCGGTAACGAAAGAAATTCCATTGTCGGGTAACTCTCAATCGGAGCAGGATAAGCGGGAAAGCTGGAAGATTTTAGTAGAGCTAAATGGCTCAAGAAAGCGGGTATCGGTGTCTGGGGAAATTCCTCCGTCGGGGAACCATAGGTCGGAGTAGGATGAGTTCACCGTTGAGCACTATCCAAGCGGATCGTGATGAGGCCGGGAGCTGAATGACTCACGGAAACATGAGCTGAATAGCTCAGGGAATCAGCACCTAAACGGCTCACCACAGGGACGATAAATAAACGGCGACGTAATTGATGGAGACAAGAAGCAGGAGAGGAACCGAGAGTTAAATCAAAGCTCATAGGTCGTGTCACTCCATGAACCAAGCGAGGCTCCGAGATAGAGCAGCAGAAAGAGGTGCGACGAAAGCGCAACGAACCCCCCCCCACGAAGTAAGACGATGACGTAGTTCCGTGGGGAGGAAGGGCGTAAAAAGTAAGGAATGTTTTTAGTGGTTAGGCACGAACGTGAGTCGTGAGTCCCACACAGTGCCAATACACTACAGGCCAGGCTTTTGAAGCTTTTTTAACCTTACTATAAAAAAACATACATACATACATACATACATACATACATACATACACACATACATACATACATACATACATACATACATACATACATACAGCAGGGGGGCAGCAGGGACAGGAAGGACAGGAATCTAGGGGCCTAACGAACCCTCCCCCCCCCCCCCACAGCCCTACTGCGAGTTGGGGAGTTTTGCTAGGATATGGTGGGGCTAAGATTGGGCTCTTCTAAATCTCTAAAAAAAAGCCATAACTCCGAAAGCAGCTCCGACGAAGCGAGTCTGTGCCGCTTCTGCTAAGATCCTAAGATTCCAATAATCTAAGATCTGGGCAATAAAAGCACTCTAGCCCAACCGGAGTGCCAACCGGCACATCAGGATCGACGCCAGTAACATCTTGATTATGGTATACTGGCCATGGCGAACGGCATCGGACAGGACACGGATGACGAAAAGGATGGCGACTTAGGGCTGACAGGCGTGCTGTTCTACTCCCTGAGTAAGGAAGGATGACACCGACTTGAAATGGCGAGTGGGCTAACAGCATGGCTGCCCCCGTTCCAACAAAACCCTGGCAGGTCTCCGGGTACGTTCGAAACTCGCCATCATTTGGTTGGTGGTACTAGGTTCGGTTGACGCATTCCCGATTTACGCCGATCCGGCTCTGAACACTACTCCCCATGAGGGATGGTGTCAACCCTTGCATGACCTCACTGCTGCTTTTCGGCAGCATAGATAATCATGGGATCGTGAGAGGCGACTATGTGCAGCGAGTGGAGATAGCGGCCCGGAGTTGGGACCCAATAAAATAAAATGGAGAAACAACAAGCAACCGATATAAATGGAGCAGGCACGGTGAATCCGTTTGCCAGAGGTGGGTTGGTGAGGTCACCACCACCAATAGTAGCTGAAGTCACCCAGCAAGAGCAGGAGGAGGGGAAGCCGAAGCAACAGCAGCAACAAAAACAGCCGGAGCAGAGCGGAATGAGCTACACCCCACAAACGCCAAAGGTAGTGGTAGCGAGGCACTTGGTGGAGGAGCTCCACAAGTTCGTGGACATGAGAAACAATGTCCACAAAGACATTAAGGAGATGGTCATCAAAATCCGGAAGGCGCTACTGTCTGCCGTGAAAGAGTACGATACGGCAACGCAGAGGGCAGATTCAGCTGAGCGAGCATCCGCGTCGGCTAAGGCCACTATCCTCTTAGCCCCTCCGAAACAGGGAAAGGAGAGGCAGATTGGAGTGGAGAACACGCCAGTTCCCATAACTCCAAAGAGGACAAGATCCTCGCCAGGAGAAGAAAGACCAGGCGGGTCAAAGAGGCAGACGCTCGAGGATGCTGTTGCTGCCGAAGAAAAGGACGCCACCTTACAGGGTGAAAGCTGGAGCACCGTTGTAGGTCGGAAGGAGAAACGCGGGAAACAGCAAAAAAAGAAGGAGGAGCGAAAAGAGGGAGCAGAAGAGGAAATCAGAACCCTCGGCTCGTCAGAAGGCGCCTAAGGGAGAAGCCGTGCTCGTCAAAGCAAATGACGAGACTACGTACGCAGCACTGCTCAAAAAGGTCAGAGAGGACCCGGAGCTGAAAGATTTGGGGGAAAACGTGTTAAGAGTCAGGCGTACCCAAAAAATGAGATGCTCCTCGAGCTTAAGAAGAATACTACGACTAGTAGCTCTGCCCTGCAGGAGACTATAACTAAATCAATGGGTGGAAAGGCAGAAGTTAAAGCCTTAAGCCCGGAGATGGTAATCGTGTGCAAAGACCTCGACGAAATAACGACGGAAGACGAGCTGAGAGGTGCTATGAAGCAGCAGTGCAAACTGGGCGAGGTGTACATGACGATCCGGTTAAGGAAGGGATACGGAGGAACGCAGATAGCGATGATACGTTTACCGGTAACCGCTGCAGACAAGGCACTGGAGGTAGGTAAGGTTACAGTTGGATGGTCGAGATGCCTACTGAGAGCCGCCCCACGAGTAAACAAACAAGCGGAGAAATGCTTCAAATGTTTAGGCTTTGGACATTTAGCAGGGGCTTGCAAAGGCCCGGACAGATCCGGGATGTGCTGGAAATGCGGAGAGACGGGCCATCTTGCGAGAGACTGCACGCAGAGGCCGAAGTGCTTGCTTTGCACCCCAGCGGAAGGAAACGACCATCAGACGGGTGGCTTTAAATGCCCAGCGTATATATATATATATATATATATATATATATATATATATATATATATATATATATATATATATATATATATATATATATATATATATATATATATATATATATATATATATATATATATATATATATATATATATATATATATATATATATATATATATATATATATATATATATATATATATATATATATATATATATATATATATATATATATATATATATATATATATATATATATATATATATAAGTTAAGCGCGAATCCGCCCTAACGACCATAAATGACAACTCGGCCAAAAGCATCGTAGCAACACCCGAAATAGCTGAGCCAGCGTCGCGTACGTGGAACACGCGTGAACGACCAAACATCGGACCATCATGGGAGCCACCGTTACCAGGTGCAAGATCAGCAGTTCTAGGAATCAAGCTAGGGACTCAGGTGTTCGATAAACATTGAATAAATCAGTCTTTAGTGTGCTGTCGAGTAGGTTAAATCAGTTTTACTTTTTAAAAAGAAATTTTCCAAAGCAAAGGCTTTTACTGGCGCAGTCGGCACTGGATTTCTTTAATTTTGTCCGGTAAGGAATCGTCCGCGAACGAAAATCGTGCGATTAGAGTCAAAGTTTTAGAAGTCCATGAAACCTTAGGTCGCGAGTGAATATCGGACACACGGAGCAGAAATCTTAACAAGTAAGTAATTTTAACTATTAATATAAAGGACGATTGGTTGCTTCTTGAAAAAAATAAAGCACCATCCCGTCCACCAAAAAACCCTAAAAATATTACTAATTCAGAAACTCAAGCCCCCACCAGTGGTAAGCGAGAGTTTGTATATCACATAAGTGAACCTACTAACATAAAACAAAAAACGTTAACCAAATTAGCCTAACAGTAGTAACTAAACACAAGTGAAAAGTGACAAGTGATTAGCGTTTAGAAATGGAACACCAAATCGCAGAGCTACAGCGTATGCTCGCAGATAAAAATGAGCAAATCGCTCATATGCAGTTAGAAGCCATCGGGGCGGCTGAAGCTGTGGGTGCCGCACAGGCAGCAGCGAACGCCGTACAGGCACAATTAAGAGAAATGCGACTCGATGAACGCGTTTCAGGTGTAGAAGGAATTCTAAAATCCCTTCAAACACCACAGATTATTAAAGACTTGCCGTCCTTCGATGGCAATCCGATAAAATTACATACATTTTTGAAGAGCATCGACAATTTAATGCCGTTGCTAGAAAATGCGAGAGGCACAACCATCCACAACGTATGGTTACAAGCCATCCGCACAAAAATTCAGGGAGACGCCGATAGTGTCCTCGAATTATACAGTACCAATCTCGATTGGTCCGAAATAAAAAACAACCTTGTAACACATTACAGCGACCGTCGTGATGAGGTTTGTTTAAATAGGGACTTGTTTAAATTAGAACAGAGCTCTACCATAGAAGAGTTCTATGGAAAAATTTCACATACAATTTCACTACTCGTTAATCTATTGAACTTCAACAATATTAACGAGCAAGTAAAATTAGCAAAAGTTTAACTCTTCCAATAAATGCGACTTAAAGTCTTCCTAGGAGGACTGAAAGATCCATTTGGACCTATAATTAGAGCACAGTCGCCTAGCACTCTTAAAGAAGCTTTGAGACTGTGTCTCGAAGACAATAACTATAATCACGGGAGAAACCGCACCAAAACACACACTTTTACTCCTATCCTTCTCCCAAAACCAGCTGCTTACATGCCAAAAATTCCTATGCGACCTCCTCCAGGCTTCCTACAACCTCGACCACCTCCAACCTTCCAACAATTTCGACCTCCTCAGATGTTTTCACAGTATCACCCCCCTCAAAACGCTCAACAATACAGGCAATCTCCACCTATCCAACAATTCCGACCTCCTCCACCTTTCCGACAAGGTCAACCCCCACAATTTAGACAACCTCAGTACAATCAGCAATTACCCAAACCAGTCCCTATGGAAGTCGATCCTTCCATCAGGAGCCGACAAATTAATTATATGAACCGCTCACACCCGACAAGAGCTAATCATGGTCCACATTATCAACTACAAGTCAACAACGAACCCTATGAGTATTTCTATGACGAATTTGCTATTCCTGACCCTCAGGCACAATATGAAATGCCGAACTCATATCAGCAACCTGAGAATTCACTACCCGCAGATGAATATGCAGGGCAAACTTCTCAAACACAAAACGACAACACTAATAATAATGAAGAGGGAGACGATTTAAATTTTCTGATGGCCCAAGGTCACCATCCGACGACCTAGAGAATTTCATTCCTTACATTACAATACAAACATCAAAAGGTTCACTAAAATTTCTCATTGACACCGGCGCTAATAAAAATTATATTGGCCCGCGACACGTCAACCTCGAAAGGTGTCGTTTTACGGAACCCATCAAGGTCCGTAATATTAGTGGTTCACACTGTTTAAATCAGTACGTCGAATTTAGTCCGTTCCCACAAAACGAAAAATTAAGATTTTACGTCTTCGAATTTCATGACTTTTTCGATGCATTGATTGGTTACCAATCCTTACAAAAGTTAAAGGCTGATATTCTGACCACCTCTAATGAACTCAAATTGCCAAACAATACAATCAAAATGCATCGCAAATATCCGAACACAACCCAGGTAACGCTCAATGCTCACGAGAGCAAAACAATTAACCTTCCCGTGAATTCCACAGAAGGAGATTTTCTTCTAGAAGATGATTTGAAAATTAATCCCAACATAGTTATCGGATCCGGCATATACCAAGCAAACGACAATAGAGCATTCTTCCGAATTTCAAATCTTTCGGACACTCCTACAAAATTCTTGATTACGGATCCTCTAAACATTGAAATTAATAATTTCGAAACAAGTACACCCAACCTTAACCAACCCGATATAAAACAATCACTTTTAAAACAGCTGCGGACCACACATTTGAATAAAGAAGAAGAATCCAAACTTGTGCAGCTCATATCGAAATATGAAGACGTATTTTTCATTGAAGATGAAAAACTTACATTCACTAGCACTATTAAGCACAAAATTAATACGAAAGATGACCTACCAGTACATGCTAAATCGTACCGTTACCCTTTCTGTCATAGAGAAGAGGTACAACGCCAAATTACGAAAATGCTTGAACAAGGCATCATTCCGCATTCGAATAGTCGATGGACATCACCGGTCTGGATCGTCGAAAAAAAATTAGACGCTTCTGGAAAGAAAAAGTGGCGACTTGTAATAGACTACAGAAAACTTAATGAAAAAACGGTCGACGACCGTTACCCCATACCTAACATTACAGACATCCTCGACAAATTAGGTCGTTGTATGTATTTTACAACCTTAGACCTCGCCTCTGGTTTCCACCAAGTCGAAGTCGAAAAAGTAGACATTCCAAAAACTGCATTTAGTGTAGAAAATGGACACTATGAGTTTTTGCGAATGCCTTTTTTCAACGTTCCAGCGCGTGATGGACAACGTGCTGAGGGAACACATCGGAGTCATATGTTTAGTGTACATGGATGACATCATTGTCTTTTCTACCAGTCTAACTGAGCATCTTGACAATTTGTCAAAAATTTTCGCGACATTGAAAAAACACAATCTGAAGGTACAATTGGACAAGAACGAATTCCTACAAAAGGAGGTTGCCTTCCTGGGCCATATTGTGACTTCGGAAGGTGTCAAACCCAATCCCGACAAAATTAAAATTATAAAAGTATGGCCATTGCCATCAAATGAAAAAGAACTGCGTGGTCTCCTAGGTATTTTAGGATACTACCGCAAATTCATTAAAGACTTCGCTAAAATAGCCAAGCCACTGACTAGTGCCCTTAGAAAAGGTGAAGGCATTTCTCACTCGAGGGACTTCGTTGAAGCATTCGAAAAATGTAAAAATATTCTATCAGGGAGCAATATTCTGCAATATCCTGACTTTTCCAAACAATTCATACTTAACACAGATGCCTCCAACTTCGCAATCGGCGCTGTGTTATCTCAAGGAATTATAGGAAGTGATAAGCCGATAGCCTTCGCTTCCAGAACTTTGAATAAGTCAGAGGAAAAATATTCAGCTATAGAGAAAGAACTATTGGCTGTTGTATGGGCTTGCAAATATTTTCGCCCTTACTTATATGGCCGGAAGTTTATTCTTTATACTGATCATAAACCTCTCACATATGGGCTTAATCTGAAAGACACTAACAATAGGCTTGTCCATTGGCGTCTTTCACTTAGCGAATTTGATTACGAAATACGTTACCGTCCTGGTAAACAAAACATAGTCGCAGACAGTTTATCAAGGATTCGGAACGAAATTAATATAAATGAGGAGGAAATCTCATCCGATAATGTCACGGTGCATTCTGCGGATACAGACGACTCCGAATTTATCCCGTGTACTGAGCTCCCGGTGAACACCTTTAGTAATCAAATAATTTTGAGAGTCGGGCCTGACGAGCCAGACAATTACGAACAAATATGCCCCAGAGTATATCGAAGAACGATAACAAAATCTGTCTTCGGCGTACCAGTTATGATCCGTATATTCAAAGATTACATGGACCTTAGACGGACTAATTGTATCTACTGCCCGGAAAGTATTATGAGCATCATCCAGATTACTTATAAAAACTACTTTAGCAGGGCTAAACCGTTTAAAATCGTCATTTCGCAAAAACTTCTGATAGATTTACAAACACCCGAAGAACAGAACCTCGTGATAGAACAAACGCACGAATGTGCACACAGAGGAATCTGGGAAAATAATCAGCAAATAATAATGAGGTATTATTTTCCGAAGATGAAAATAAAAATCAGAGAGTTCATCAAACTTTGCGACATATGTAACAAAAATAAATACGACCGGCATCCCTATAAAATTATATTAGGATCAACACCAAATCCGAACAGACCGCTTGACATAGTTCACGTAGACATCTTTGTAGCAGAAAAGGAACACTTTCTGTCATTCTTAGACAAATTTTCCAGATACGGTACTTTAGTACACATCAAATCCAGAAACATTTTAGATATAAGAAAAGGGTTAACTAATTTTTTCAAAATCTACGGGACACCACGCTTAATCGTATGCGACAACGAGCCAGCCCTTAAGTCTATAGAAGTTCGTGGCCTCTTGCATGACTTAAATATCGAAATATTCTTCACACCACATAACCACAGTGAAAGCAACGGTACGGTTGAACGATTTCATTCAACCATAGCAGAAATATTTCGCTGTAACAAACCAAATTACGAAGATCTAAACATTAAAGAAATATTTAACATTGCGTGTACACTGTATAACAACACAATTCACTCTGCAATAAAACTCAAACCTAGGGAAGTTTTCTACGGGTTGAAAGATCAACAAGAAAGACCCCTCAATATAGAATTAATAGTAAAGGCCCGCAACGAACTCTATGACGAGGTTATACTCGCACATTAGATCAAAACTAAGAAATTTGGAATATCATAATAAACACAGAGAACCAGAACCGGAAATAGAACCAAATGCCATAGCTTACAAAAAAATTCAAGGCATCAAAAAGAAAACAAAGCCAAAGTATTTACCAGTCCGAGCATCAGAAAACAAGGGTAGAATACTTGTAGATGACTCTGGCCGGGAAATACATAAAGATAATGTCAAAAGAATTTAACAGATTTTGTACTTTCAGAAAACGAGATGATCGACGCCTGCAGAATCCTCCTGATTTGCCTCCTACTCACTCTTCCCATCACACCCTATTCACAGTCCATCCAGATACATGACATAACAAACAACGCAGGTGTGTTGCTTCTTCAAAGAGGGGAGGGAAGAATAATAGCGGGGTATGCTAGACTTTTACACATAATCGATTTTACATAATTTGACGTGTCTGTCGCAATCATTGAGAACTTAATAAGTCAGATAAAAAATTCTACAGATTTTTCAGAAATAATTCTAACTAAATTAACTGAAATAAAAAAAGTTCATCCTTAGTACCTTGCACGACAGACCAAGAAATAAACGTTCAATTAACATATTAGGAAGCATAATAAAAACGGTGACAGGGAATCTAGATGCTGAAGATATGAACATAATTAATTCTAATTTAGATAACCTCAGGAGAACAGAAAATGTATTAATCCATCAGAACAATAGACAAATAAAAATAAATTCTAAATTCGAAAATAGACTCAATATGATTACCGATGGTTTCAGAAACCAACAAAATGTACTTAATAAAATCATTGACAACAAAGATTATGTTATAACAGAAAATCATAAAATTTCAATTATTTTTCAACTAGACTCCCTTCTGAACACACTAAAATCAATTGAATATTGTATAATGTTAGCGAAACTAAATATTGTCAGTAAAACCATTTTCACACCAAAAGAAATAGAAATAATAGCGCAGGAAATTAAAAACCAAGGCCTAGAAATCCACGATGCAGACGAAGCATTCAACTATCTGACAACAACCATCTTCTACAAGGGACCAACACTCATCATCAGCACCAACGCTCCACGCCTACTTTCTGAAAGATATAGAAAAGTCATCATCGAACCCCTACCACTTCTGAACCAAACCGTTAAATTAACGCACAACACAGTTTTCATTAACCCGACACAAATACTAGCAGTAATTTCCAAATGCCAAGAATACAACAGAGTGACAATCTGCGAGAGGAAACAATTGATTGAAATCAGCGATGATCCTGGTGAAGCTCCACTTCTATATATATATATATATATATATATATATATATATATATATATATATATATATATATATATATATATATATATATATATATATATATATATATATATATATATATATATATATATATATATATATATATATATATATATATATATATATATATATATATATATATATATATATATATATATATATATATATATATATATATATATATATATATATATATATATATATATATATATATATATATATATATATATATATATATATATATATATATATATATATATATATATATATATATATATATATAAGTAAAAGCCTCTGCTTTGGAAAATTTCTTTTTAAAAAGTAAAACTGAACTAACCTACTCGACAGCACACTAAAGACTGATTTATTCAATGTTTATCGAACACCTGAGTCCCTAGCTTGATTCCTAGAACTGCTGATCTTGCACCTGGTAACGGTGGCTCCCATGATGGTCCGATGTTTGGTCGTTCACGCGTGTTTCACGTACGCGACGCTGGCTCAGCTATTTCGGGTGTTGCTACGATGCTTTTGGCCGAGTTGTCATTTATGGTCGTTAGGGCGGATTCGCGCTTAACTGCTTCCCCTTCAGGTATTGCTCGTCCCGAACAATTTTTATTTTTGTAAACTGGTAATATTTAACAAGTATAAAAATCAACAATGCGAAAATGAGGACAACTGCTGTGCTAAGCGATAAAAATTCAAGTCGATGTTCCACGTTAACTATTTCGAGGCGGTTTCTGTTTGCTATGTTGAGTTGGTGTAGCTCTGATATGTTTACGTGCCGCTCTATTTGCATAGTTTGTATTTTGCCTGATTGCAGTGGCAAAATTGTTGGTTGATAGAACCGTAGTTCAAAATTTTCGAACAGCTCGTTCTTAATGTGGAGTGAGCAATTATGAAACGTTACCAAGTGGATTCCGGTTAACGTCCTATTGCTGATGCCGCAGGTGCTGTTGATGCGTACGTCTTGGTGAATGGATATCACCAACAGTGTTCCTGGGGTTAGTGGTCTTGTTTCTGATGACGGAGGTTTTTCTGATAAATGGCACTTTCCGTGTTGGCCCCTTAGAAGTGGAGCTTCACCAGGATCATCGCTGATTTCAATCAATTGTTTCCTCTCGCAGATTGTCACTCTGTTGTATTCTTGGCATTTGGAAATTACTGCTAGTATTTGTGTCGGGTTAATGAAAACTGTGTTGTGCGTAAGTTTAACGGTTTCAGGAGTGGTAGGGGTTCGATGATGACTTTTCTATATCTTTCAGAAAGTAGGCGTGGAGCGTTGATGCTGATGATGAGTGTTGGTCCCTTGTAGAAGATGGTTGTTGTCAGATAGTTGAATGCTTCGTCTGCATCGTGGATTTCTAGGCCTTGGTTTTTAATTTCCTGCGCTATTATTTCTATTTCTTTTGGTGTGAAAATAGTTTTACTGACAATATTTAGTTTCGCTAACATTATACAATATTCAATTGATTTTAGTGTGTTCAGAAGGGAGTCTAGTTGAAAAATAATTGAAATTTTATGATTTTCTGTTATAACATAATCTTCGTTGTCAATGATTTTATTAAGTACATTTTGTTGGTGTCTGAAACCATCGGTAATCATATTGAGTCTATTTTCGAATTTAGAATTTATTTTTATTTGTCTATTGTTCTGATGGATTAATACATTTTCTGTTCTCCTGAGGTTATCTAAATTAGAATTAATTATGTTCATATCTTCAGCATCTAGATTCCCTGTCACCGTTTTTATTATGCTTCCTAATATGTTAATTGAATGTTTATTTTTTGGTCTGTCGTGCAAGATACTAAGGATGAACTTTATTTCAGTTAATTTAGTTAGAATTATTTCTGAAAAATCTGTAGAATTTTTTATCTGACTTATTACGTTCTCAATGATTGCGACAGACACGTCAAATTTTGTAAAATCGATTATGTGTAAAAGTCTATCATACCCCGCTATTATTCTTCCCTCCCCTCTTTGAAGAAGCAACGCACCTGCGTTGTTTGTTATGTAAGAGTGAGTAGGAGGCAAATCAGGAGGATTCTGCAGGCGTCGATCATCTCGTTTTCTGAAAGTACAAAATCTGTTAAATTCTTTTGACATTATCTTTATGTATTTCCCGGCCAGAGTTATCTACAAGTATTCTACCCTTGTTTTCTGATGCTCGGACTGGTAAATACTTTGGCTTTGTTTTCTTTTTGATGCCTTGAATTTTTTTGTAAGCTATGGCATTTGGTACTATTTCCGGTTCTGGTTCTCAGTGTTTATTATGATATTCCAAATTTCTTAGTTTTGATCTAATGTGCGAGTATAACCTCGTCATAGAGTTCGTTGCGGGCCTTTACTATTAGTTCTATATTGAGGGGTCTTTCTTGTTGATCTTTCAACCCGTAGAAAACTTCCCTAGGTTTGAGTTTTATTGCAGAGTGAATTGTGTTGTTATACAGTGTACACGCAATGTTAAATATTTCTTTAATGTTTAGATCTTCGTAATTTGGTTTGTTACAGCGAAATATTTCTGCTATGGTTGAATGAAATCGTTCAACCGTACCGTTGCTTTCACTGTGGTTAGGTGGTGTGAAGAATATTTCGATATTTAAGTCATGCAAGAGGCCACGAACTTCTATAGACTTAAGGGCTGGCTCGTTGTCGCATACGATTAAGCGTGGTGTCCTGTAGATTTTGAAAAAAATTAGTTAACCCTTTTCTTATATCTAAAATGTTTCGGGATTTGATGTGTACTAAAGTACCGTATCTGGAAAATTTGTCTAAGAATGACAGAAAGTGTTCCTTTTCTGCTACAAAGATGTCTACGTGAATATATAATATATATATATATATATATATATATATATATATATATATATATATATATATATATATATATATATATATATATATATATATATATATATATATATATATATATATATATATATATATATATATATATATATATATATATATATATATATATATATATATATATATATATATATATATATATATATCAGGGCCGTCTTAAGACTATGCGGGGCCCCTGGGCACTCTTGAGCTAGGGGGCTCCTAAAATTGAACAGGTATAAACAGCTGTAGTAATAGGATGATCAAAAGATTCCCAGTTTTATGGTAACGTTTACACCCCATACCACCCTGAGACTCTTTTCCAAATTTAAGCCAAATCAGTCAACTGTGTTGACATTACTTTAAAAGTAAAGTGGGATTTAAATCATGCTGAAAACAAAGACGATTTCAGGTTTCCACAACCAAGTGTCGTGGCCGATGTCCAAATTCGTCATGGACTTATTAGCTACGGTAGAGTATTCCCAGATGGTGTAATCTGACCTTCATAGTTGGAAGACGTCGTTTGAGGATGAAGAATGCCTCCAAAAAGAAGGAGGAATGGTGGGATAGGGTGTGTTGAACGTCCATTATTGGAACGTTATCCAGTGCAGCAAAAATTTCTTCATATATACTCCATAACGAAGCACACTGCGGTTGATAATTTCTGAAATACTTTATGTAGCTCGCACACGTTCAGTTGCATTGATTCGTTTGGTGTTGTTGCTGGTGTGATAGCTTCTTGATGTCCCTGATGTAATGAAACAAAGCGGAGTCGACTTCCGACTTTGGAAAAAGCCACATTTTGGGAACCGCGTGAATCGTCTTAGGATTCGTTCATTTTGTTCGCATTCCTTTCTGTCGAAATGGAAATAACAGTTCTTTGAAAAATTGTTTTTTGCATGTTCACTATTCGATATAAGAGTGTTCAATACCTTAGTTGTAACATAAAGTTTGCTTAAAATTGCTTTCAAAATGACTTACAAGATTACTCGAATTTATTGATATGGTCGGTACAATTCGTTTCAATATCAGTAATGTAAAACGGTCGAAATATAAAAGATACCGAGTGAACGTGGCCGCAACGCCTTTTGTCCAAAACTGAGGTTTTGAAATTAGCTAAGAGAACTGCTTGTGGGAGGCACCATACAAGAATATTTATAAAAAAAATTGCGCTGCCAAATATCCGAAGTTCTTCAAATATCCTCAAACGTACGCACACTTGCCCAGACTCATTCATTGAAATCTAGGGGAAAGCCAGGGTTGATATGTGTATGCACTTCCAAAAGAGCTTTTTTGTGGATTTCATGACGTTTGTCTTCATCATGGTTTAAATTTTTTTGGATAAGGTGGATGCATTACAGAACAACATTACTGATATTGTATCAGTCTAAGACTGACTAGGCAAAATGAAACATGCCAAATCCGACCAAAAAGTGTCGAGTCTTCGTAAGACCTCAAGAAGTCACTTTTGGGCATTTACATGTGAATTTGTCCATTTAAAGACTCAACTAGGACGTAGAAATGAATATTTTTCCACATGAGCAGATCGCTTGCCAAACAATGTTTAATGTTTTCTGGTTCGGTTCAGTGCCTTCCAAATTTTGTATACGCGGTGTACCAAATGTTTGATTGCTGTAGTTAGAAATAAATTGAAACTTGATTCGAAATGTTGGATTGACGTTATAACTGGATAGTCATACACTGCCTCGTTTTCTATCGCTCTCATGGCATTTATACAGCTTGATCACATGGGATACGGTGCAATATGCGATTCCAAGCTGCTAGAGATTTATAGATACACCCACGCTAAAAAGTTACGAACAATTTTTTTTTTGAAAATGAATTGAATTGAATGGTTTATATTCATCCAAAGTGCGGGGCCCCCAAAATCCGGGGCCCCTGGCTCTGGCCCAGTGTGCCCATGCGTAAAGACGGTACTGATATATATATATATATATATATATATATATATATATATATATATATATATATATATATATATATATATATATATATATATATATATATATATATATATATATATATATATATATATATATATATATATATATATATATATATATATATATATATATATATATATATATATATATATATATATATATATATATATATATATATATATATATATATACATACATATACAGGGTGTTTGGTTCATGGTTAAGAATCTCTCGGGGGGTGATAAACTGCCATATTTGGAGAAAAAAATTGTTCTACACATACCATCAAATCTCATCCGTTACAGAGTTATTGAACTTTTTGTGTAAAAAACTTATTTGTCTTAAAATACCTCTAACTTTAAAAGTATACTTTGTATTTTAAATGTTTCAGTTCCATTCGAAAGGTGAGAAAATTTTCTATTGAATGGTGTTCTCATATCTTTTAAGTAATTAGTTTTAATTACCTTTTAACTGTAAAGTAGTTAAAAGTTAGTGTTTTTGAGGAGGTTTTTGCTAATTTTCTCGAAATAATGAAGTATGATTATAGCAATATCCAGTATCCAAAAGTTGAGTTTTAGGACGATTCATAATTTGTTCTTGGACGTCATATTTCTATCTCTTCTCATTTCTTAGTAATTTCATTACTATACTTTTCCCGTAACCGACTTGCAAGTGCTTAAAAGACTCTAATCTAAAAAATATGCTTCATATCATTATTTACAAGATTTCATTGGAAAGCTGAGAAAATTTCCTATCAATGTGTGTACAAATGTCTTTTAGTTAAGTGTACTAAATGATTTTTTACTAACGAAATAACTCAAAACTATGTTTTTTTGGAGAGTTTTTTAATTATTCTAATTATTAATCAACAAAATTTATCGTTACTATTGTTCATTTGATGCCCCTTAATGTTCTCTATAACTTTTAATTTGACACTTTACCTACATCTCTTTTCATTTTGCTGCTATTTAATAGTTAACACAGCATGAGCTCGCCACAAATGTGGTGGGTTCGAAATCGTTATTTTTGCATATGAAACGATGTGATAAAAACGATTTTGTGTCGAAACCAAAAGAGATAATTGAATGGAGTCAAAGAAAGAACTGTAGAGCTTGCTGAGATGCATTATTTCCATGATAATAATGGTGATGTTTATAATTTACTATTTTAAGAAAATTAACGAAAATGCTAATAATAGCACTAACTTTAAACTAATTTACTTTTAAAAGAATACTAAATTCACTTAACTGAAAGGTATTAATATATTTTTCACTGTAAAATTTTCCTGGCTTTCGAATAAAAAGAAAAAAAGTACAATAAGTGCCGTAATTTTTCATTTAGAGCTGGTACTAGTTAAAATAACATAAAACTATCCAAGTTGAATAACCCAGAATCATGAAAATAAGAAAAAGTAAGTGTATCATGTCAAAGAACAAATTAAGCAGGTCATCAAGACTAACAATCTGAATTATTAAAATGATGAGGTTAACTATTATGATTTTCAAGAAATGAACGAAAAATCGTCTGAAATTGTTTAATTTGCAATAAATTACTTTGAAAAGGCTATTTAATCTCATTAGCTGAAACATGTGAGGGCATCACTCAATGCGAAATTTTCTCATCTTTCGAATGGAACTAAAACATTTAAAATACAAAGTATACTTTTAAAGTTAGAGGTATTTTAAGACAAATAAGTTTTTTACACTAAAAGTTCAATAACTCTGTAACGGTTGAGATTTGATGGTATGTGTAGAACATTTTTTTTCTCCAAATATGGCAGTCTATCACCCCCCGAGAGATTCTTAACCATGAACCAAACACCCTGTATATATATCTATATATATATATATATATATATATATATATATATATATATATATATATATATATATATATATATATATATATATATATATATATATATATATATATATATATATATATATATATATATATATATATATATATATATATATATATATATATATATATATATATATATATAACTTAGTTTATTTAGGCCCAAATACGGCAGCTTAACGAGGCCGATAATTCATTTTTTAAGGTACATCGCACGTGTTAGTAGGGGGTAGTAGGGGGAAGAGAAAGCCGTATTTAGAGGCGGCTTGCTCCCCTCTTATGTTAGTAAAGGAAAAAGGTAGGAAGTGGGATACATATTGTAAAATTTTGTTAAATTGACATTCTCGTTGGCTGGTTGATGATTGTGGGGAATATGCACACTTTATTGTAGTGGTTTCCATCCTGTAACCGCAGGGGCGAGGGGAGGGTCGATATTTCGGATGATTATTGGCACTCCGATGCTGCCATGGACGGTTATCAAGAAAGATATGCGTCGTAGACTCGTGAAGCAATGCCATATTGTAGATACAGGGAGAGGTTGACGAGGTTCTACTGTGAATGAGAGGGGAAAATGTATTAAACTGGGACATCAATAGTTTTCAAAAAGGTGTCGATGAGAAAAATGTAGCGGTGGTCACGGCTTGCCAGGATGTCTCGGACTGGCACATAGGGTGATCTACCTTCGGCCCGAAGGGAATCTATTAGTTAGAACCAGGCGACACGGTACTCTGCGCACAGCCAAACAACATGCACGATGTCGTGATAGCCGTTCTCACAAACACAATGATTACTGTCAGCGATACGACGGAGATGCGCGTCAAACGAGTAATGACATGAGACATGAGACATGAGCCTTGACATCGTACGAATAAGGTCCCGGTTCACATCCAAACCTTCAAACCAAGCATTCGTTGATACCTTCGGGATAATAGAATGTAGCCACCGTCCCAGATGCCCATTGCTCCATGAAGTTTGCCAACTTTCGAGCGTCCTCTGACGAGAGATAGAGATACTGAAAAATTCATTGAAGCAAATTGGTCTTTCGTAAGTGTCGCCTTCTAATGCGCCCACCTTGGCTAAATAGTCCGCCTTCTCATTGCCCGCAATAGAACAATGTGACGGGACCCAAACCAAGGTAATCTGGTAAGATTTTTCAGATAAAGCAATCAGATATTCCCGTATTTTCCCCAGGAAATACGATGAGTGCTTTCCAGGCTTCGCCGTACGGATGGCCTCAATGGAGCTGAGACTGTCTGATACGATGAAGTAATGTAACTGCGTTTCTTAGCTTTCATTAAATTTTTCATTCGCGTTTCTAATATCGCGTACACTCGATAACTAGCAACTAACCCGTCGTTCCGGAAGGTTTTATACGCGGCAGCTTTCCCCGCGTACACGTCTGAGCACTCTTTGTCCCACCACGGGTTGGGAAAACGTTTTTGGGTGTTCCCGTCGGGTACTCGTTTCGTCTGAGTTTGAATCGCGATATCGAGAATCGAGTTGGACAAAAACTTATACTCTTCCTCCGGGGGAAGTACCTGATCGATAGTTTTGGATATGTCAGCAGCGTAGCTCTTCCAATCAATGTTTCGTGTGAGGTCATAGGAAACATTGATTGGTTCCGAAGGTCTTGAACGAGTGGTGATTGCAATTACAATCGGCAGGTGGTCACTACTGTGGGGATCAGATATTACCTTCCACTTGCAATCTAACCGTAGTGATGTCGAGCCTAGAGATATGTCCAGTGCACTTGCTTGCGCTGGTGGTCTAGGAATCCGTGTCATTTTCCCTGTGTTCAGAATTGTCATATTAAAGTTGTCACAAAGGATCGATTGTCGTCGTACAGACATCCCCACTCTGTACCGTGAGAGTTAAAGTCTCCAAGAAGCAGGCGGGGCGAGGGAAGGTGTTCAATCACGTTGGAGAGTCTCCGATATCCCATCATGGCTCTACGAGGAATGTAAATAGAAGCAATGCAAAGATCTTTGCCTATGATTGTTGTTTGACAAGCGACAACTTCAATGCCTGGCGTCGAAGGGAGATTGATTAGATTGAAGGAGTAATACTTTTTGATCCCTAAAAGTGCCCCTCCATATGAGTCTTCTCGATCCAAGCGGATAATGTTAAAATCGTGGAAGTTGAGGTTTATATTAGAAGTAAGCCATGTTGCACATAGGGAAAAGGCATCACAATCATTGTTATCTAGCAAGTGTTTTAATGAATCAATTTTGGGGATAATACTTCTGCAGTTCCACTGTAAAGCAGTGATCAGATCCGTGATTCCGTTTAATAGGATACGATCGCTGCAAGGAGGGGCCATTGTTCAATCAACTGTTTTAAAAATGTTCTTACTGTTGGTAGAATAGCAACCAGCAAGCTTTTCAAAGGATCGGTAATGTTGAAAGCTGTGAATATCCAGTCCACAATGTCAGAGAATTTAAGGAATCCCGTTTTAGGTTGAGTTTCTGACTGTAAAATTGGGACTTGGGATTTTTGGTGCCCCTGGGAGTGCTGGGAGCTCCTGGTTGTATCTCAATTTCCCAAAACCAGGAGGTATTATCTTCGGATTTGTGGCAGCACTTCCAGTTGATGAATTATTTTTATTTTGTACCCTTGTTTGGGACAACCTAGGACCCTTACGAGGAAGTTGAGGTGAGTTTTGATTAGGTCTTTTCCTAGAGTTTCCAAGCAGAGCCAAAGAATGCCCATCGCAAGGGTCGTTAGAGGCGTTATCGTCAGTTGGCAAGAGAACGAATGGGTTTTCGGAGATAAGTGGAACAGCTCTTTTAAGCATGTCTGCGTAAGAGCATCTGTAGCGATCTTTGGCGGATCGCTTCAGTTTATCCGCGCGAAGTTTGTACGTTGGGCATGTCAAAAGTTCATGCGGATTCTCCCCACAATAAACACACTTCTCAGCGGGCCTACTGCAAGTATCATCCGCATGGCGTTCCCCACATTTACCGCACCGTTGCTTATTGCTACAGTAGGTGGCCGTGTGGCCTAGCTGCTTGCAATTGGAACAATTCATGACCCGCGGTACAAACAGACGCACAGGTAGACGAGCTCCTCCCACTTTAACGTAGCTCGGAAGTGCAGATCCGGCGAAGGCTACTCGAAACGAGTCTGATGGATAATAATTCCCATCTAGGATGGACTTTGAGTGCAATTGCTTGCTTAACTGATTGAAGGTTAGGGTCCTTAAAGCGACCAACCCCATCATTCATCAGATCATCGACAGCTAGACCCGCATCACTTACCACACCGTCGATCTCCACACCACGAGAAGGAATGTAGACGCGATACTCCAGCGTAAAGAGGCTATTGCGAACGATACCATTGGCATGTTTCAAGTCACCAACGACTACGCGCAGTTTATCTGACTGAACCTTTTTAATCTCGGTTACGTTACGTTGCGTTGCGTTGCGTTGTGACGATGATTTTGGCGGATTGCACACTGACTTCATCATGTTTGACTGCTGATTATCTAATAAGAGTTGCTTAGGAAATGGTAAGTAGGAATTCATACCAATCCGACCCATATTAAAACCTCAACAGCATGATAGCCATCATTGCCGGCCGCCCCCATCTCCATCGTTCACGGGAAGGATAAAGGATAAGTTAGACAGGAAGTGTTGATGCTCCACCTACTTAACGGAAGGACGACGATTCATCAGACTCTTCCATAGGTGTCGCGGAGTTGGTAGTTAGGTAGGTCTAGGATACGCTCCAAGCAAGCGATGCGACCTGTAAATCATATTTTATTAGGTAGTTGTTTAGTTAGTCTCCGAATGCACGATCACCCGAAAAGATTTTTTTTAAACTCTGGGCAGCCGGTTACCGAGAGTATACTATGTTCCCTAAACAAAAGCAATTTGAACTCCACACAGCCGACCGTGGGAGTATTGCCTAGAAAAGCTAATCTTATCTGCGTAATGGGCCGGATCACTATTCATTGCAACAGTATTTGGACAGAATTCGCTACTTCTTCTCAACGATATATTTATTGGCTTGAAAACTACCGTGTGATAACACATTATACAGGCAAAAATAACGCGAGATGTTATAAATCAAGGAAAGTATTTCTTATTTTCCATATCGGATTGTTTGTGGAATACAAGTATGCGAGCGATAATAACGAACACTGAAGGGAAATATAAAGAACTGTTAACCTGATGCACGGGCTTGTTAGCAATAACGGAGCTTGAAATTAGGTTCATAAAAACAGACGCGGCGAATTTTCAATACGTATTGACCCGTGATCATAGATACTAGTCAGATTAGTCGTATTGGGGCTAATTTCCGATCAACTATTCATTTTTACGGCAATGTTTTCTCGGCTAGATCTGTTCGCACCCTCTCATTCTGATACTATCGGCAGGCTGATAGCACCCAGTCGTCGCCGGTCTAAGGACCAAATGTCATCAATAGACTTAGACTCGCGTGGAGGCATGAGATAGGAAACTTGTGAGAATTTTGTTATCCCACCATTTGACGACCTTGTTTGGAAGAGATGACAGTTATTATATGATAACTAAAAATATAAAATTGTTCTATAAATTGAAAAGTTATTGCCGTGTTAACCTGAAAATTTGTCATTTCATTCATATAGGAACAATCTTTGAAATTATGTCAATGTATGCTTTGCAAGATTTGAAATAACTTCGAAGTGTGGTCACGACACCTCTGTTGTGTCATATACATTACCAACCCATCTTTTTCCATTATGCATTCGTCCTAAAATATTTTCTTATGATTCACTGGTAAAGGTACAGAATTAACAAGCGCAAACTTAATACTAGTTAATAAAACAAACTTTCAAATCAATTTTTTTCCATTATGCATTCGTCCTAATAAGGACGGTTTTAAGATAAATATGGTGATACAAGACGAGAATCTTTTAAAACGATTCAAACCTTGCCGACGATTTGTTTCTACTGCGTACACACATACGAACATTCCCCTTTCGTAGTTCATACCGAATGAGCACGCTTTGCATCAAGGCGAACCCTTTTATTAACTTTTTGGTGCAGATGGGAGGCCATCCTTTTGTGCGATAAATGAAAATATTTTCATCTGTGTGCTTTCATTTAGTGGCAGAGTTGCCACAATCACTGATTTTCTTGAAGGATTTGCAAAAACCTTCGGGTTTGTAGATTAATTTGAAAAATATTTTCTTATATGATAATTATTTTGAATTATTCAAATTAATAAAAAGAACTTCCTAATAAAATTCTTTTTCATTATATATTAGGGCATTGCAAAAAAACTTTTTTTTGAATTCTCAAAGGCCCCCCCCCTCTCATATTGTGACAAATGTCAAAGTAAGCTCAGATGCTAAATTTCACATCATTTGGACAATTTTAGACCCCCGCCCACTTCGCTTGAAATTTTTTGAAATTGGTTCTATGGGAAAATATGGAGGAAAAATACATTAAATGCTATAACATTTGAAGTAGCTATCAGAAAATTAAAATTTATAGCTCTTTTGGAAGGAAATAATCTTGGTATTTGAATGGAGATATATTTGTTTCTAGAAAAATACGAGAAAGTGGGGTACTGGGTCATTTTGACCCCAAAATCCCCTATTTTTAATGATTTTTCTGCTCCGTGATGAAAATCATACATATTTTGTAGTTTTTCTAATGTAAAAAAATCACAGAAATCTAACGGAACCCTTTTGACCTTAGTCCGAATACGAGAAGTTGGGGTTAAATGGCCTTTTGACATTAATACTAACCTTCATCATTTTCTCGTGAATATATCTCTATTATTCTTCACTCAATTTTCATAAACTATACCTTGTTGAACGTGGAAAATCCTTAGGATTATAACAAAAATAGATTCGTTACCGGTAAAATTCAGGAACATCAAATTATCTGACATATAGTGTCGATTTCACATTTTTATCATAAAATCGCACATATTAACTCCATTTAACAACAAAATTCTTATTTAATTTACTACTTTTAGTGTAAAATATGCTTAGGGATCATATGAGAAAACTTCCATTCCTGGAAAAATAGGGGAAGTTGAGGTATTATGACAAATAATGAAAAAATTAGATTTGTAGAGTAAATATAAAAAAGTTTGATGTTTCTGAATTTTACCTTTAACGTTTTTATTTTTGTTTTATTCCTCAGAATTTTACACGTTCAATAAGTTACATTTTATGAAAATTGATTGAAGAATAATAGAGATATATGCATGAGAAAATGATAAAATTTAATATGACTGACAAAAAGCCCTATAACCCCAACTTCTCGTATTCGAACTAAGGTCAAAATGGTTCCGTTCGATTTCTGAGATTTTTTCACATTAGAAAAACTACAAAATATGTATGATTTGCATCACGGAGCAGAAAAATCATTAAAAATAGGGGATTTTGGGGTCAAAGTACCCCACTTTCCCGTATTTTTCAAGAAACAAATATCTCTTCATTCAAATACTTAGATTATTTCCTTTCAAAAAAGGTATAAATTGTAATTTTCTGATTGCTACTTCGAAAGTTATAGCATTTAATGTATTTTTCCTCCATATTTTCCCATAGTACCAATTTCAAAAAATTTCAAGCGAAGTGGGCGGGGGTCTAAAATTGTCCAAATGATGTGAAATTTGGCATCTGAGCTTACTTTGACATTTGTCACAATATGAGAGGGGGGGCCTTTGAAAATTCAAAAAAAAGTTTTTTTTGCAATGCCCTATTATATATTCATCCTAAAGACGGTTTGCATATAACTATGAAACAAAACCATCCACAATTAACAGCGCTAACGGAAAATAAGCACCACTAATTCTTTACAAGTATTTTGTTAGTCCTGAAAAGGACTGTTGGCAACATTAGAGACGCGTGAATTTACTTATCTTCTTCGGGCAGCTTTCTTGGCAGGTTTGGCGGCCTTTTTTGGCTTTGGGGTCTTCGGCTTGTTCGCTGCAGCCTTCGATGTTTTGGTGGAATTTTTGGTGGCAGTTGCTACTGCTTTTTCAGTAACTGCGTTTCTTAGCAGCAGCCTTTGGCTTTTTGGCCTTCTCATCGCCACCACCTCCACCAACGTTTTTCTTCTTCTCTCCGGTGGTAGCCGATTTGATTGGTCGTCCGATGCAGCTTCTTAATGGACGACCTAACACCTAGCACGCACGTTCATTATGCACTGCATCTTACACACGTCTGGCTTTGAGAAAAGCTGCGATACCCTTATTTATAGGGTTTATCATTAATATTGATTCTCATTTAAAGTAGTTTTTGAACTATTTAAACAAGTTTTCTATAACAAACAACATATCGGTAGCAAGCGTTGAACGTTTTCCTGCCGATTTATGAAACAAGATTAGCAATCCGTTTAGTAGAAGGAAAGTTATTAAGGTGTACGTAACGCTTTCGCTAATATGCACTACTATCGCTTTCTCGCTCGTTCTCGTTCCGTGCATGAGCCTTTCTTTTCTTTCCGGCTTCATATGACATAACCAAAACGAATATGCCGTCTTTCCCCCACCAACTGCTCTCGTCAAGCAACCCAATACGAATAATCATAGGAACAAACTTGTAGTGGAGCTATATTAAAAACTTTTCTCCATTTTATTATTGGCGGCTCTGTGCGGGATGGCCTGAAAAAATTCACTTTTCCGAGTCGTTTTCGAAAGACTTTTCAAAACACTATTTTTCCGTTGATAATGAATGTCCTACATATTCCAAATTTTAATAAAACATTGCTACAAATATTTTCGACAAAATGACGAAGAAATTGATTAAATCCATTCAGTACAACAAAAGATATAAGCGTTCAAAACCTTGCATCATTTTTCTTTAGAAATTTTGAAAGGTGACATCTATATTTAAAGGTAAGTCGTTAGTCACGACAAAAAACGATGTTAGTTAGATGAAACGGGTAAGATTGTCGTGACATCAGGTCAACCCCAAAGGCCTTAGTACAAAGGTACGCAAAGAGTATACAGAGTTTGAAGCCAGAAAAAGTCCACCTATCGAGCAAAATCAGAATCCAGCTTTGCTGCACAGGTTTCAGAGACGGATTCCAATTGTGCTCGATAGGCAGACTCTTTCTGACTTCACTCTTTGCGCAACTGTTTTCTATCAACTGTGGTCAACCCCTATTCCCCTTTAAAAAGCTACGTATCCTCTTACCGTCCTGCCGTCTCACATCTTCACAAAATACAAAACTCCCCCTCCTCCCTATATTACTACGTCATTTATAAATGGCCCCTAAACATTATCGTTATTGAAGCACAATATGCAGATTGTAATTAAATCAAAACAAACACCAATCAATATTCTCTGTTACACCAAGTTTAAAGTTTAGGAAACGGGTCACGGAATTTGGCCAGGGGAAAACCTAAAGCTCTGCTACTCTAAACAAATACCAATAATATCAAAATAGCGCCAAATTTTAAACCTTAACGTTTTTTTCGTTTTGACAACAAATTCTGAATCAGTTTCGCGTACGGCGTATTTTGCTATCCTGAATGAGCAAAGCATGTTTGTCAAACTTCTCCATCAACGAGTTTGACAAACTTCTCCATCAACAAGTTTGACAAACTTCTCCTTCAACAAGTTTGACAAACTGCAGCGTTACGCTGTTTGAAGTTTTGTATTTGTATTTGTATAAAAAAAAAGTCCAACTGACAATTTGTCTTAATGAACTATACTAAACTAAGGTAAACTAAACATAATTAAAATAGTGCCAATACACGACGACGAAACTGCGAAGAGTTCATGACGAAGTCGAAAATTTCAGCAAACTCGTTGAAGCGACGACTCATTGCTAAAATTGGACTATTGGTAGCGTAGTTAGTGCTGCGCATTTCAGAATGCAGCAGGGCTCGAGGGCGAAGAGAACGGGTAGGCGCGTAGAGGTTGATTTGCGCTAGTAGCTCCGGATCATCATATTCAGCCAGCAGAATCTTTGACACGAAGGTAGCTTGCGCTGCATGTCTCCGGCGTGTTAAAGTATTAAGTCCTAAAAGACGACAACGGTCCTCGTACGGTGGCAGGTTTAATGGATCGTTCCACGGCAATTCACGTAACGCATATCGTATGAATTTACGCTGGACTGCTTCGATCCTAAGGCTCCACGTAGCTTGATACGGGCACCAAACGACGTTTGCAAATTCCAACTGCGGGCGCACCAATGAGCAATAAAGAGCCTTGAAGCATAGAGGATCCCGAAATTCGTTGGATATTTTGAAAACAAATCCCAGCAAACGATTGGCTCTGTCGATGGTCGCTGAGACGTGATGAGTATACGTTAGCTTATCATCAAGAATGACTCCTAGATCCTTCACGTGGTCAACGCGTTGTAGTAGAGTTCCTGCGATGTTATAGTTGAAGGTAACCATATTTCTCGTTCGGTAATAGCTGATGACAAAACATTTTGCAACGCTAAGGACCATCATGTTTCTTACACACCAGCTATAAAAGGTGTCAATAAGATGCTGTAGCTCACGGCAATCGGCTTCATTCCGTATAACAAGAAAAAATTTTAAGTCGTCGGCAAAAAACAGCTTTCCTCCACGGCTTAGAACGAAAACCGCATCGTTCACGAACAGTGAAAAAAGTAGTGGACCTAGCGTACTACCTTGAGGAACTCCGGAAGTGTTGAAAAAGGATTCTGAAACAATATCGCCAATTTGAACAACGATTTCACGGTGCACAAGGTAGGATCGAAGCCAATGGCAGAATCTAGTAGAACACCCTAGCTTATCAAGCTTTGTTATCAGTATCTCATGATTAACTCTATCAAAAGCTGCCTTTAGATCAGTGTAAATTGTATCCATCTGCAATTTCTTAGACATTTGTTCCGTGCAAAATGACGTAAAGCAGACGAGATTCGTCTCGACTGAACGTCCTGGGAAAAATCCGTGCTGAGATGTACTAATGTAGTGTCGACAAGCAGAAAATAACGCCTCGTTGATAATTGATTCAAAAACTTTAGATTCGACTCCTAGCGAAGAGATCCGCGATAGTTCGCTATGTTGCGTTTGTCACCTTTCTTGAATACCGGGAACATAACTGAGCATTTCCAATCCTCAGGAAACGTTTGCTGCTGAAGCGATAGGTTAAAAATATATGCAAGTGGTGTTACAAGTAAGTCCGAACATTTTTTCAATACAGTTGAAGGTATAGCACTGAGGCCGGGTGCATAAGATGACTTAGTTTTCCGAATTGCAGATATAACCATTTGTTCAGAGACAGTAAACACATCCAAATCAACAGCACAAGCAGGAACGTCGCGAGAGGCATTTTCGAGTTCGTTTGCGGTTGGCGAGTCAGTTGAAAAAACACTCGAGAAGAATCTGGCAAACAGCGTACATTTCGCCACAGTTGTCGTAGCTTCTTCGCCGTCGTAAAGCATCCTTGATGGAAGTCCAGTTTCTTTACGCTTCGTGTTGACAAATGACCAAAAGCCCTTCGGGTTTCGGCGTAGATTATTCTGGATGCGGTTTACATAGCGTTTGTACAGAAGCTTGTTGTAACAACGATACTCATTGCTGGCTAAAGTGAACATGCGCTTAGAAAGAGGACACCGTCGATTAGTGTACGCACGTAGGGTTTTTGCTCGAGTACGTTTTAGCTTTCGAAGAGTGCTGTTTGACCAGGGTGGCTTGCTAGGAGGCTGACATTTAGGCACTGAGGTCTCAACACAGTTCAGTAGTAGTCGCTTGTAGATGGCAACTGCAGCATTAACACTCACTTGGGCATTTGACAAACTGGTCAGTACACTGTTTGACAAATCGACAAATAATCGCCTTGACAAACACGAATAAAAAGTTTGGCAAACTGTGTTTGATCAAATATTTGAAGAGCCAGTACACAACAGTTCAAATTTATTTCACGAAAGATATCAAATGCTTGACGTTATGACAAACAGTGTACTGGTAGCTTAAGTACTGCTCCAAGTCCATATCCTGAAGCATCAGTATGTAATTTAAAAATATTCTTCTCTTCAAAGTTTGGGTAATCTAAAACTGGAGCTTTATGAATAGATTTTTCAGTTTTTGAAATGATGCTTCGCATTCTGCAGTCCAGGTAATTACAACGTCTTTTCTAGTTAAGATATTTAATGGCGCACATATTTTTGCGAAATCTCTGATATGTTTTCTGTAATAGTTAGAAAAGGCTACAAGTCTTTTCAGTTCGTCAGCTGCAACTGGGCTATTCCAATTTTAAATGATCTCAATTTTTGAAGGGTCAGGCAGTACACCTTCCTTCGAAATATAATGACCTAAATAAAGTACCGTGCAAGACCCATCTACCGATCAATTAACAGCGATTTCTACTTCCAACGCTCTTTAAAAAACAATGTTAAAAGGCATTTCAATTCGATCTTCGTTTTCAACTAGAATATTTAATCAACTATCAAGAAAAAATACGCATGTTTGGAAATGAATTGGCAGACAGTGCAAAATAGCCGAAAAGCCCAACAATTCTAGAGTACCATTCACCGATCACTACAAGTAATAGATATCCATTTGCCGAAAATTCTAGGTTTATAATTTTTTATTACCGACAAATTAGGTCCAAACATGTGTTGCAGACTTTGTTCATTCGGTTTGTGTATAATTCACTTAGAAATATTGTCCTTAAACAGTTTTATTAACAGTTGGCTTTGAGTTAAGAGAAAAAAGCGGTAAAATGGCAACGGATTTAATACAGCATTCAAATATAATTATTTGGAAAAATATGAAAAGACGAATAATGAATGTGTATATTATATTGATGTTCTACGTACTATTTCCATATTTCACTTTATTTATAATTTCTAAATTCCGTGCAATATTCGAGTCAAAACAATTTCGCCATCAAATTGATCGGTAAATGGAGGCCTATCGGTGGATGGGCTCTGCACGGTAATTCTTGTTTTAGAAAATTGCATTTACGGGGGTTTAGTTTTAAGTTTACGTCTCGTAATCTTTGAAATAGGGTGATGAGCCTATTTTGGCACCATTATGCAGAGGGTCGCACTATTTTTTGAACAACTTAAAAAGAAGCCATATTACCTATAACCTTTTTCAGAATAAAGTATCAATGTACTGTTTCTTAAACATCTGTATAATGCTTATTTGGCAGAATTGTCTCAATTTTCAGCATAAATGAAAATAAATGTTCTATTCTGTGCATCTATTCCCACCTGAACGTTCCAATTATCGCCTCATGGGTGTGCCGATTTCCACCTCATCGAAAAACAATCTAGTTGAAACGCAATGCCTCATATTTCATTTGCGTCGATTCTAACTAGGTATCCAGATCATGGACGCCAACGCGTGATTTGTAAAACGAATTATTCTGCTTTTTTCAGCCGATCAAAACAAACGTAAACATTACGCACACGAAAGAAACTCATCAGCTGTTAGTAGAAGAGCGCCCAGAACTGCGCATGCAGGAAATAACCATGCGAAAGTTAACAACTGGAATATAAAGTTCACATCACACATTACTTCCTCCCGATCCAAATTGTATGTGCAGATGAAAATAAAATATCTGCGATCAACAATTAGTTGAATAACTTGAAATAATTGATTACTTATACCTGAAATTGCATAACATTATGTTTTCAAGTTCATGTTTTGGTTTGGCCGCACTGGTGATTCTTTTCTGTATGATGGATGCAAAAAGTTGGTTTTGATTGTGGTAGTGTATCAGCAAAACATGCCAATAATAGGAACCCCCGTATTTAGTTTTATCCTATTATAACACTAGGCCTATTCTAGTGTTTGACGAGTGCTTTTAAAGTGAAATAATCGTAAAAAGGTTCTCCAGCTAAAATAAAGGTATGTATCAGTGCAATATTTAATATATTTGTGCCGGAATAACGAGATATGAGGCGGTAAATGCTGGCTCAAAAGTGTTTATTTTGCTAAGCGCCGTTGCGTCCTGTTTCGGTTCACTACGCGAGTGAGGCGGATCAGCAAATATTTCAATAAGGAGATTTTGTTTTAATTAAAAGTTGGATTTAGTGGATAGTTCTGAATACGTATGTGCACAACAAATAAAGAAATTAACTTGAGCTTTTTTTGCACACCTGTTTTAGCCAAATCGATATTGTCATTATCTCATATGCTTGGTTCGAAACCAAGGGGTACGAAATAGGGTCACAATAGGCTCTACTGCCATAATAGGCACATCACCCTATAGAAATTAAATTTTTATTGTGCTCATCAAAAGTCTTACCGAACACAATAATATCATCAAGGTACACTAAACATTTTTCAAGGTTTAAACCTGACATCGCTACTGTCATCAATCGTGAAAAACTTAAGGGGCTTATTTTCAGACCCATGGGCAATCTCGTCATTTGATATTGACCCGATGGAGTTGAAAATGCCGTAATTGGTTTATCTTCAGGTTTTAATTTACATTGGTAATACCCTTGCGATAGATCTAAATGTGTAAAATATTGAGCTCCTGCTAGTGAGTCAATTACTTCCTCTATATTTGGGAGCGAAAATTTATCATCTTGGAGAGTCGTGTTAACCTTTCGGTAATCAATGATGTGAAATATTTGATGAAGCAAAATTTGATCAAATAAACGTGTTTGACAAACAAATTTGACAAGGCCAGTACACGAGATCAACTGTTTAACAAACTTTTTTCATCAAATATTTGCATTGATGCGTTACCGGACGTTACGCCTAATATTGTTTGACAAACATAATAAAACAAGTTTGATGGATCAGTACACTGTTTGTCAAATATAGTCAAACCGGCGTATACGTCAAACAAATCGCCATGCGAAAAAAAATTTGTGCTGTTTGAACTTCATAAATTTTCAAGAGTGCAAACACATGAAATATTTGTGTTAGCGCAGGGAAGCCAAATGATTTCCAGAAAATTTGTTTTATTTTTATGAATGGTCGAAGCAACTATATCGCACTCCTTTGTTCGTGATTATGCAGAGTGTGATCAAACACAAATTAAATACGCCAAAGTCCCATACAAAAGGGTAATCATTTGATGACTCACCACGCAATCAAATTTGTCTACCATTCGTGTTGACAGGTCGAATTGTAGAAGAAAAATTAACTTGGAAGCGCTGTTTGATCAAAGCATGCTGTTCATATATGATTGAAATTTTCATTTTTTTTTCATTTTATAGAGTACTTCCCGCATAAATAAATACCATTCCAGAAATCTTCGGAACCATTTCAAAACTATTCGTATAATGCTCACCATATTGGGAATACTACTGATATATTTCACCATTATAATAGAACTGTTATACTACCATACCCATATTAGATACTATTTCCAATACCTTCCGTGTATCCTATATTGGAGATTTGTATACTACATTGTCCTTTGGCGCTAGAGGTTAATATTGCTCTGGTGGGCTTTGTTATTCGTATATCTGTTTACCCTGCTCCAAAAATCTGTAGTTTAAGATGGTCAAAATCCTTCTCTTACAATGTTACGCTTGATAACTCAATTGGATAAAGCGTCAGTCCACTAAGTGTTAACGAAGCTTTCTTCAGAAGATGGTCTGAACAAAATAATATTTCATCAATCGATAGAATTGAAATGTGAAGCGGATGAGACTTTTTCTCCTGCTAATATTTTATCCATCGCTAGACCTATAATATGCATGCCACCATAATCTGTATGGTTCTTGAATGGTATGTTGTCAAAATGTATATGGAAAACAGCACATTTTGGTATGGTCACTGTTCTTAACAACCCGTTGTTTGTATGGTCGAGTATGGAAAAACGACACTGGTTATGTTCGATATTATAGGTAATTGTTAATCTATTGTTTAATGAACCATATTGAAAATGGTTTTGAAACGATTGATGCAATGGTTGGCATATGGTACACATTTATGCGGGTTGGCAATCTGTAACTGCATTTGCGTGTTCAACGATTTGTTTTCTTCCACCAGTCACAGGTGGAGGAAAACAAATCGAAAATAGCTTTTCGGTCGGATTTTTTTTATGATGGAACCTGACCAACCGGTATAGACTTATCCAGCTGCATTGGTACTGTGCCGTTTTGACGTTTGGATTGGGAGGAAAATAAACCACTCCTGGGCTTAAGGGAAGGGCGGTAGTATAAAATTGCGAGATCTTGGTGTGCGTATTTCAAACGTCGATATCTACACAGTACGTTTCCTGAATAAGTTTTACAGCGACACAGAGCATTTCAACACCATTATAAATACTTCAGGCGAGCTATTTCGAAAATTGGCTGAGTTTTATATATGTCAGCTGGAGGAAATCAAAACCCCAATTAGTGTGTGTGAAAGGAATAATAACTAGGTAAGAATTCCATCCGATCACCCCTCGAATTATAACTACATTTGTCAACTGTCAATGCACCAAAACTGTGTTTGCATTAGCAGAGAAACTGCGTGAATAAAATCGTCCTCAAATGAAATTTCAACTGATTAACCTCGTGTTTCATTTCGCTCTATATAGTCGGTTAAGTCTCTCGGTCGTTTTGTTAATTCGCGTCGCTCTTTATACCCCAAAAAAGTTTAGGCAGACTTCAATTGGACAATAAATGATTAGAACGGGAATTTGAAAAATATTTAATCCTCTTGTATTGTTGGACATACAAAACGGCGATGAACACGGTATGGATTTTAGTTGCATTTCTCGCTCACTTGTTTATTTACTTTCTCACATTTACAGTTAAGTGGCCACATTCCTCCCACACAGCGATGCCATATGTGAAGACATGTCTTCATTTTGACATTTGAAAGGTTGTGGAAAGGGTCATTTTGAAGACAAACTTGTTTCGGTTGTCTGACCAATTTCTGGCAGAATTCTGGCTCAAAAGCTAAAACCGATTCAGAATCCTAGTCGGTAAAGACAAATGAAGACATTTTTTCATGAAATGTGAAGACATGTGAAAAATATACCTGGTATCCCTGCTCCCCCAGCTCCGATAGGTGTGGTTTCTGCGCTGGCCTATTAAAAGCACTCTTTCGGCGTTACGGAAGAACGAAAGGAACAAATCAGATGCACCCTGACGATGCCAAATTTCTCCATTGCCTCGCTAGTGCAATCTAACTACATTATATGTTACAAGCGCCGCCGAACCCTCATACAACAGCTAATTATTTCCGAAAGCTGCTTTCAGATTCGGCCTAGCACGGGAGAAGTTGACATCAAAGTGGATCCAGAGTTAGTACACGAGGACGCGGACGACGAGCGATCAGATATCAAAAACGCAGTGGGAGATGCTGATGAATTAAACATTTTCCTTTGGAACCAAAAACCGAAATGCGCATCAAGGGAGAGAATGGGAAGATTTACATTTGTAGGGAGTTGAGAGAGGAAAAAGTTGAAATGGGCAATTTGCAGAGCGTTTTCGTCGATTTATGGAACCGGATCGCAAGATGAAACAAAATAGTTCGAAGGGAGAAAAGGGATCTGATGGTTTGCCGCTAAAGAAGGATCGTTCATTACCCATTCCGAATCGATGTCCATATTGTAATAAAGAGTTTGCGGACAAGTACCTGATGACGACGCACATTCGATGGCACACGAGTAGGTTACGGTTTTACTTACTTTTCTGTAATTTCCAATTATATACTGTTTACTGATACAGGTGAAAAGCCCTTCAAATGTGTCCCTACTGTTCGAAAACATTCACTCAATCGATAACGCTGAAGATACACGTCAGTTTGCACACCCGGGAAAACTCCGTACGTATGCGAATACTGCGACCAAGGGTTCACACAATCCTACAAGCTGACGGTGCACCTGCGAACCCAACACAACCAGATAATGGTATAGGACGCGAAGTCGACGTGCTGCCCGAGCACAAATGTCGAGTATGTAGCAAGGTCTACCGATCGGCGAAAAGTTTCCGGCTGCACGAGAAGTTGCATGCCACCGGGAATCTGTTCGATTGTCGCGATTGTTGTAAAAAGTATAACACATATGTGGCCAAATGCAAGGCTTCTAATACCGACGTGAAGAAAAAGATGTACTCGTGTAAAATCTGCAGCCAAACATTCAAGCATCAGCAAAGCGGGGCGTACCACATGAGCAACAAAAACAAACACATACGGTTCGACAGAGGTTTTGAGAGATCTGGAGACGGACGAAGGAGAGGCGATTTGCCGAAGCTAAAATAACTTTCTCGTTCCCAAATTGTTAAAGCTACCAAGCACAACACCGGGCAACTTGAGCAATTTATCCTGAGCATGTTTTTGGCAAGTGGTGAGGATAGTGTACGCGTTTATTGGGTAGTATTTGGCGCACCAACATTAGTAGCGTAAATATCCAGCGCCAGACGCAGGTACCGTTTGATGGATTCGATGGAATCGCTATCAACAGACTCTTCATCATCTCGACTTTTATTAGCTCATTCAGTACTTTATGATAAAATAACAATAGTCAACAAAGGCTACGGTCCGACCAGGATGTAGAATTCAACTAGAGCCATTCAACAATAAAGCCACGCAAGACTGGCAGTATACTCAACTGCTGTATGCTTTTCAAGAGCAGCTGATTCTTGGTGAACTATCGGAAAGGATTCAAAAGAAATGTCATTTGCTTACATTTCAGCATGTATCAAACAATAGAATTCAAATAATTTATACCTTTCCGGTTTATTTGAGGCATGATTTTCCTGGAAAGACAAATACAAACAATATCAAAATAGCGCCGATTTTTTTAACGTGGCGAATGAATTATTTAAAATCACGTAAATAAAACAATCAATCAATCAGCCGAATTTCAAACCTTAACTTTTTTTCGTTTTGACAACAAATTCTGTCAAAACAAATCAGTTTCGCGTACGGCGTATTTTGCTATCCTGAATGAGCAAAGCACGTTTGTCAAACTTCTCCATCAACAAGTTTGACAAATTTCTCCTTTAACAAGTTTGACAAACTTCTCCATCAACAAATTTGACAAACTTCTCCATCGACAAGTTTGACAAACTGAAGCGTTACGCTGTTTGAAGTTTTGACAAACTGGTCAGTACACTGTTTGACAAATAGACAAATAATCGCTTTGACAAACACGAATGAAAAATTTGGCAAACTGTGTTTGATCAAATATTTGAAGAGCCAGTACACAGCAGTTCAAATTTATTTCACGAAAGATATCAAATATTTGACGTTATGACAAACAGTGTACTGGTAGCTTTAGGAACAAGTAATAATGGACTGTTCCACTCGGATTTTGCTTCCTCTATAATTTCAGCTTGAAACATTTTTTCAACTTGCCTACAGACTTCCTTCTTTTGTGAATGTGGAATACGATATGGTTTGCTGAATGAAGATTGACTATTGTGTTTGACAGTTATTGTTGGGCAATACACGTTGGTTGTTTCAAGCTTATCTCTTTTCAGACAAAAGATATCAGCATATTTCATGCAAATTTGTTTAATCGTTTTTAGTCAGATCCAGACAAATGATTTAATTTTAATTCGTTTAAAAGTTTACTCGCTCGAACTTTGTCAATATTATTATTATTCTTACGAAGTTCAATGATGTTGTAATTTGAAACTGATTCAATATGTGGTTCCAAATGATCAAATGCAACTGGTTTATTTTTAAAGTTGACTACACGAATCGGTACCAGGGTTGTTAACGTTGAATTCAACTTTACCGCCGATAACGATGAATTCAGCACCATTATCGGCGTTGAATTTGGCGTTGATTTAATCGTCATCGTCAACGCACTTCGTTGAATTCAACGTTAGCGTTATCGTAAATTTTCACGTTGATTTCTGTTTGTCGTCCTTTTTTCGTCAGAGATAGTATATAGTGTATTCAAAGAAAGTTTAATTTTATATGCAGCAACGTTTATAGAAAAAGATATAATTTTATTTTATTTGAAATACATATTCGTAGGTTAGATTCTGAAGCACTTTTTCACAAACGTAGATCAAAAGAAAAAACCTGTTTTTGCACGATCGCGCGATCGTGACGGCCGGTTAGTCTCCATTGTTTATGCTATGATTATTCCTAACGTTTCTCCAGCTATGAAGGATATTGCGTCGCTCTATGGAAAATAAAAGTCGACATCATATGCACCGGGCAATGATACGAAGCACGTCAGAAGAAAGCATAATTAATAAAAGAAGCATCTCTAATTCATCAACTTATGATGTGTATGTCGTGTCCGGACTACTCATATACTGAACTTCCTCGTTCAAAGTCAATCACACAACTGACGAGCTTTGTTCAGCTCATTTCTTTCTAGCTATCTCCATTCTATTCTCTACTCTCATACAATTTCATTTCTATTTTCGCTATCCTGAATCTTTACATTTCATTTGTTTCACTTTTATATTTTCTATCGCACTCTGTCTCAATCCCTACATCCTTCACTACCTCTACTCTAGTTTTGAACAAGCGAACCAGATTCTCGAATTCAATGTAGTTCTTTGATACGACCAGACACATACCTAAGGTACAAAATGCACTAAGTGCGCATCTAAGCTCGAGACTGATACAACCAGGCATAAGTAAGGTATAAATTACCCATAAGTATTTTTCTGTAAAAATCCTAGGAGCATGTAAGCGTTTCATTACATACGGGAATGTTATATATACAGGTCACGCGAGCTTGTTTTGTATCAGTGGGTGCTCGCTTACCACACGAGCAACATGCTCGTCCGGACGGTACAATGAGCGGTATCATGTTTGCGTTCCCTACCAAGCGTCATCGCAAGGTTCTTCGTGATAAAATCCAGGGAATCACCAAATCCGCCATTCTGCGTCTGGCTCGTCGTGGTGGTATAAAATGCATTTCCGATTTAATCTACGAATGCTGATGGTGTGCAGGAAAATGTCATCCGAGATGCAGTGACCTATACAGAACACGCCAAGCGCAAAATCTCAATAAATGTCGTCTATACTCTGAAGCGGCAGAGACGCACATTGTATAGATTCGGAAGTTGAAAAGGTAGAACTCACTTGTATCATTATAAAAAAAAGATGGGTGGGTAATGTCAGAGACATAACCGGAGTGAAGTAGAATACACTTTAGACCGGTAAATTATCCTCTGGAATAAGCAATTTCTATGCGATTTTGTCGACTTTAGCACATTCATAGTTTATTTGGAGTATGTTTGGAATTATCAAGTTGACAATTTGCAACATTCTTTGAAAATATTGTTGAACTTTTATGAATGAAGGCACGAAAACGAGCGTTTGACCGTCGTCCTACTACCAGCATCAGAGAAGTAGCAGATCAGCATTTTTCGCTACATGGCCTGTACCAAACAAACCGCTCGTAAGTCCACCGGAGGAAAGGCTCCCCGCAAGCAGTTGGCAACGAAGGCCGTGTAAAAGTGCCCCAGTCACGGTTGGCGTTAAGAAGCCTCATCGCTACCGAATAGAAACTGTCGCCCTGCGAAAAATTTACAGCTATCAGAAATCGAGCGGACCTAAATTGTGACCCAAAATGAACCACAAACCAACAAGTTCTTTTCAGGACCAGCCAATTATAAAGTATTATTATTATAAATGAAATTTTCCATTGCCTTACAACCTCCCTCCCCCTTTCCTCCCGGCTTGAATTACTATCTATCTTGATGATGCTGTGCGGCGGGGGCACTAGTTTTTATTATAGTGGAAAATTTAGGTTTGCGCGTTTTTCCCAAAAGTTTTTTAGCTGTGCTGTTTTCAAGGAAGTTGTAGTTGAATTCAAAATAAAATAGTTTATTACTATTGTCAGAGATGGAACTTCCAACGAAAACTAGTCTGGCTCGCTTGGAATCGAATTGTACGGACCAACCACTGCTTTCACAAAATCTGTTACTTTCAGTAATTTTACGTTCTACACAACTAGTCACAACTATTTCCAATCAGCGCAAAAATCGAAGGTTTCCATTCAATACAACAGCAGATTTTCACTTTTAGAAAAACAGGCAACATTCTGGCCGAAAATTTTGAAACAGTGCACCTATATCGAAACGTTAGAAAACGTTCGATTTTTGTAAATTGAATCATTGCACTAACCTGTCTACAAACCACACAAATAACTTTTTTATTTTGTGCCATTCTACTTGAAAGCGACGATATTGTTCACAAGTGGCTCACTTACCATCCAACGCTCTTGGCAAGCCACTTTCTGATGCTTTTAATAACAAAACTTCAATTCGATTCTTTGTCGATAAATTGATGGCCCTGAAAAGGGCCATTTGTTTGGGCAGTGTTCGGAATTTACTTGGAGCTGGTGTATATGGTAACAGTTTTGGTGCCATCTAAGACAGCGTGCTTGGCCAACTCTTCTGACAGCAGCAAACGGACGGCGGATTGAATTTCGCGGGAGATGCTGGAAACGAACTGCTGCATACTGATGCTGCAAACGAACTGATCGTGAACAACAGCATGCTGAGTTTTTAAACCTGACTACAGCACAATGTAAGGTCGTCCTTTTTGTGTTGTCCTCAATATGTGTTATTCGTAGCTCCACCCCTTCGTTGGTCGACCACATATTTTTAATAAAGAACAAAATTGAAATTGTGTTTCCAATACGGAGATTATCGAACACTCAGGGTAAAGAGAGTAATGTAATACGGCACCTTGGTAAAATGTTTGAGAATTGAGACCTTTTTTGAATGCGCCTAGTAAACACGAAACTGTAAACAAACACACAAATGGTAACTTTTTATTTTGTGTCATTCTACGTGAAATCGACGATATTGTTCACAAGTAGCTCACTTGCCATCGAACGCTCTTGGCAAGCTACTTTTGGATGCTTGTAATAACAAAAGATGGGTGGGTAATGTCTGCGACATAACCGGAGAGATGTAGAATACATAAAGAACACGTTCTTCAAATATGTTGATACTCATTGGAATTTTCGGACAAAAGGTGATTTGGGCGAGGAATATTTCAAAAATGATGGTGGTCCTGAAAAGGACCGGTTTTGTTGGCGTTGTTGGCCTTGGTGAGGGAGATGGCTAACGATGAAATTAATTGTTAGCATGAGGAAGTCGCGTAGTACTGGCCAATGGAAGAACAGATAATAATTGATTCCTGAAAATCAATTTTTCTTTATTCATGTAAATTATACATACTTACAAATCTAATAGAAGATTCCTGGTCATATTTCTGAATCATTAGTGCGAACATTGTGTAATTTGGTTAAGTACAATGAAAGTTACAAACTTTCCAAACTCGACCTTCTGTTCCTTCAGAAATATTGAAATGGGGTGTCTATATTAAACCGTTAGTCGTGGTCACAATAAAAAAGATGGGTGGGTAATGTCTGCGACATAACCGGAGTGTCGTAACTACACTTGTGACGTTAATCCAAATCTAATGATATGCAACGAAATTACGTTTGCATGTGAAATTTTCAAATGATTCGTTATAATTATGGTTAAAAATTCTAATTGGAAATTCTTTTCCATCACCAACTATTTTTCTTTTTTCGAATCTACAGCATTCTTTGAAAATATTGTTGAAATGTTATTGATGAAAAACTGAAAATGCGTTTGGCAACACTGCTCACTAAATGGATGGTGGGAAGACGCACATTCGTTTTGATTATGCTAGTATTAGTAGCAGAAAAGAAAGAAAAGGCGCATGGCCCGAAAACGAGTAAGCGAGAGAGCGATAGTAGTTCGTATTCGCTCTACTAAACTAAAAAAAAGATGGGTGGGTAATGTCTGTAACATAACCGGAGCATCGTGACTTCACTTCGAGACGTTAATTTAAATCTAATGATTTATGCAGTTAATCAAAGGAGGCTGCCAAAAAGTTCGAATAAAAGCAAGCGACTAGTGTACTTTGCACGTTCTATATTTTATCAATACTAGAGAGGATCAATAAAATAATTCAAATTGTAATAGCGACATGCAATTGTGGCAACACTGGCCATGAGATGGTGGGGGAACACGCACATTCGTTTTAGTTATGATGGTATTAGCAGCAGAAAGGAATGGAAAAGCAGTGCACGAAAACGAGCGAGAGAGGATAATTTAAATTCTCTTTCTTTCTTTCCACACATCGTATTTCTTATATAGCTTTCTGAAAATTATTTGTTATACACCATAAAATGTAAATTTCAGTTTAACTCTTATTAGAACAGAATTAATTGGTCCTGAAAAGAACCGTTTACTGTTTTATTGCGGGAGCATAATTCAGACGCACTCCTCGCGGACACGGTGAGCCAGAAAGCACTATTTTGCATCCTCCAACAAACCGACCAAGTAGGCATCGTTGGCTTCTCGGGGCATCATTACGATTGAGCTTTGTAAGCGTAGCTCGACTTTGCAGTCCTGTACAATCTCACGAACCAGACGCTGGAACGATAGCCTACGGATTAGTTGCCCTTTAGTTGGGGCGAAATTCTTGCAGGGCGACAGTTCCGATGAGTCACCAGTAGCTGGGGCACTTTTTCCGTCCGTCGCTATTGCCAACTGCTTTCCTTCGGTGGACTGGCTGCTTGCTAGTGCTTGAACGAATACGAATGATGAGTAAAACCGACCGACCAATATTCATATATGAACACACGAGAAAGCACTACTATCGCTCTCTCGCTCGTTTTCGTGCCATTCCTGCGCCTTTCCTTTCCGTTCGGCTACCAATACTAGCATAACCAAAACGAATATTCTGTCTTTCCATCGCCTTCAATCTAGTGGCCAGTGCTAGCAAACTTGCATGTTCAGTTTTCAATAACAACATTCAAACAATATTTTCAAAGAATGTTGCAGATTTGAAAAGAAGGAAGGAAAAGATTTTCACAAATTTAAATTCTTTCGTGTTATTTGTTAGCGCTGATAAAGGCTATTTAGTTTGCTACTAGCAAGGAGCTGCACAAACAAATCGATTTATGCAGTTAATCAACGGAGGCTGCCAAAAAGTTCGAATAAAAGCATGCGACTAGTGTACTTTGCACGTTCTATATTTTATCAATACTAGAGAGGATCAATAAAATAATTCAAATTGTAATAGCGACATGCAATTGTGGCAACACTGGTCATGAGATGGTGGGGGAACACGCACATTCGTTTTAGTTATGATGGTAGTTAGGGTTCGTCGCGGTTGCGGTAATTACCGCAACCGCGCGGTATTTACCGCATCCGCACCGCAAAATCTGCGGTGCGGTAAGACATTTTTTCCCGCGGATGCGGTGCGGGAAAGAGCTTTTACCGCGCGGTTTTACCGCAACCGCACCGCAAAAAAATAATTGATAAAGTGATAATTTTGGTTATTCTAAATTGATAAACAGACTGCCATTACGAAAGAAAATCTAGCTGTGTCCGAAATATTTTGACGCTATTATTTTACGACATATTTTGGATACTAGTTATTTCATACTTCTAAGTAAGACTCCACAAACTAACCATTTCAAATACATAAAATGCAAGATCCAAATAGAGACAAAATTATTAGATCATTTAAAAACAATAAATTTTTACTCTTAAATACAATTTACAAGTGCATCACTTCTCCCGATTTCTGTTGGAAATCGTTGAATTATGAATCGTTTCCGATATCAATTTTTCAACTGTGAATTTTGATTAATTTAAAGAAATTAGAGATAAACTAATTATGCTGGGACTTAAACACAACCCAAAGAATATAATTATCTTCATCAAACCAAACGAATTTGGAGTAATTGGCAGTAAAGGATACAAATGTATGAAATCGTCCAAAATAAGGAGGGGTCCAAATTAGGATGATTATTCTATCATTCGTTCATCAACATCTTATTTCTATCTTCTTTGATTGCTATGTAAATTCAATGTGAGTCAATGCAGTCAATTTTATTGGACTCTTTCTCAAAAAGTATGCTACATAACTTTTTTTCGCGTACTTCCATTCAAATTTACGATAGTTTTCTACCAAATTAAGTCCTAATATTTTTCAGTTAACCCTCCATCACTCGCGCGAATGGTTCCCCGAATGAGCAGCCGCTGTTGCTGAAGGAAGGTTTCACGAGAGTTTCGGAAGGTGTTTCACAAAATACAACGGCGCGTGTGCTGGAGGGTTAAGACTATTTTGTAGCTTTTTTGAAACTATTTTTGCTAAATACCACATCGTTTGACTCCCGTCCACTTTAATTGAAGTTTTTGCCATTGGCTCTTTGGGAAAATATTATAGGAAAATACATTAAATGCTAGAACTTTCTAGAACTAGCCTTTAGAAAATTACACTTCATAGATTTTTAAAGGGAGCAATCTTAGTTTCTGAATGAGAATACATATGTTTCTTGAAAAAATGCGGAAGTTAGAGTTTTGGGATATTTTGTCTATAAAACCCCTATTTTTAATAACATTTCTGCTGTATGTTACAAATCATACAGTTTTAGCAGGTTTTCTAATGTTCAATAATTCTGTACCGGTTGAGACCGGACTCCTGATTAGATGTAATGCATAGAGCAATTTTTTCATCAAATATGGCGTCGTTCTTATTGATGAAATACAATGTTTTTATTTCACTATATTGGAATATTTGCGCTACTATATAGAAGTACTGGTATTTCGACTTCAAATTTTTTTTTGTTGAAATTCCTTTAAGAATGAAGGTGGTTTTTACTACGTAAATGCGAAAATCATCCATTTCATTTTCATATGTCAAACACATTGAAAATATGACAATTTAAAGAAAAAAATACTTCATTTCTTATAACATTTTTATTACATTTTTTCAATTAACTGAAGGGTTGCTAAAATAAAAGTTTTCCTATTACTGCAGTACAACGTTTTTGAATGTTGCATTTTAAATGTACGGAGTTTTATTAATAGAAAATGCAAAAGTTGATTTTTTCTTAAACATTACATTCTGAGGAGTCTCTTAAAGTTAAATTTCGTGTAAATAAGAATAACATTTTATTATATATGGTTATACAAATGAACAATTTTTCAACACTATTTTTAAAAATATAAAAAATTTACCGCATTTACCGCATTACCGCGCGGTGCGGTGGGGTAAATAAAGTGCGGTTGCGGTAAGCGGTGCGGTTTTGATATTTTTTTGCGGTTGCGGTGCGGATAATCCATTTACCGCCCACATCCGCACCGCGACGAACCCTAATGGTAGTAGCAGCAGAAAGGAATGGAAAAGCAGTGCACGAAAACGAGCGAGAGAGGATAATTTAAATTCTCTTTCTTTCTTTCCACACATCGTATTTCTTATATTGCTTTCTGAAAATTATTTGTTATACACCATAAAATGTAAATTTCAGTTTAACTCTTATTAGAACACAATTAATTGGTTCTGTAAAGAACCGTTTATTGTTTTATTGCGGGAGCATAATTCAGACGCACTCCCCGCGGACACGGTGAGCTAGAAAGCACTATTTTGCATTCTCGAACAAACCGACCAAGTAGGCATCGTTGTCTTCTCGGGGCATCATTACGACTGAGCTTTGTAAGCGTAGCTCGACTTTGCAGTCCTGCACAATCTCACGCCCCAGACGCTGGAACGATAGCCTACTCTGTTGCCCTTTAGTTGGGGCGAAATTCTTGCAGGGCGACAGTTCCGATGAGTCACCAGTAGCTGGGGCACTTTTTCCGTCCGTCGCTATTGCCAACTGCTTTCCTTCGGTGGACTGGCTGCTTGCTAGTGCTTGAACGAATACGAATGATGAGAAAAACCGAACGACCAATATTCATATATGAACACACGAGAAAGCACTACTATCGCTCGTTTTCGTGCCATTCCTGCGCCTTTCCTTTCCGTTTGGCTACCAATACTAGCATAACCAAAACGAATATTCTGTCTTTCCATCGCCTTCAATCTAGTGACCAGTGCTAGCAAACTTGCATGTTCAGTTTTTCAATAGCAACATTCAAACAATATTTTCAAAGAATGTTGCAGATTTGAAAAGAAGGAGGGAAAAGATTTTCACAAATTTAAATTCTTTCGTGTTATTTGTTAGCGCTGATAAAGGCTATTTAGTTTGCTACTAGCAAGGAGCTGCACAAACAAATAGATTTATGCAGTTAATCAACGGAGGCTGCCAAAAAGTTCGAATAAAAGCATGCGACTAGTGTACTTTGCACGTTCTATATTTTATCAATACTAGAGAGGATCAATAAAATAATTCAAATTGTAATAGCGACATGCAATTGTGGCAACACTGGTCATGAGATGGTGGGGGAACACGCACATTCGTTTTAGTTATGATGGTAGTAGCAGCAGAAAGGAATGGAAAAGCAGTGCACGAAAACGAGCGAGAGAGGATAATTTAAATTCTCTTTCTTTCTTTCCACACATCGTATTTCTTATATTGCTTTCTGAAAATTATTTGTTATACACCATAAAATGTAAATTTCAGTTTAACTCTTATTAGAACACAATTAATTGGTCCTGTAAAGAACCGTTTATTGTTTTATTGCGGGAGCATAATTCAGACGCACTCCCCGCGGACACGGTGAGCTAGAAAGCACTATTTTGCATTCTCGAACAAACCGACCAAGAAGGCATCGTTGGCTTCTCGGGGCATCATTACGACTGAGCTTTGTAAGCGTAGCTCGACTTTGCAGTCCTGCACAATCTCACGACCCAGACGCTGGAACGATAGCCTACTCTGTTGCCCTTTAGTTGGGGCGAAATTCTTGCAGGGCGACAGTTCCTGATCGGGTTGCGATGAGTCACCAGTAGCTGGGGCACTTTTTCCGCCGTCGTCATCGCCCACTGCTTTTCTTCGATGGACTGGCTGCTTGCTAGTGCTTGAACGAATACGAATGATGAGAAAAACCGACCGACAGATATTTATATAATCGCGCTAATATGCACTACTATTGCTTTCTCGCTCGTTCTCGTGCCGTGCATGAGCCTTTCCTTTCCGTCCGGCTTCTAATGGCCTAACCAAAGGAATATGCAGTCTTTCCCCCACCAAGTGCTCTCGTCAAGCAACCCAATGCGAATAACCATACGAACAAACATGTAGTGGACCTATATATAAACTTTTCATTATTTTATTGTTCGGTTGGTCTACCATAACGACGGCTCTGTGCGGGATGGGCTGAAAATTTTCACTTTTCCGAGTCGTTTTCGAAAGATTTTTCAAAACACATTTTTTTTGTTATTAGTACATGTTATACATACTTCAAATTTTAATACAGCATAGAGGAACATATTTGCAACAAATTGGCCTAAAAATCAAATCATTCTGTTAAGTATGATAAAAGTTATTAACGTTCAAAATCTGACGCGGCACCGCAGCCGATATTTTGAAACGGGACCCCTATATTGAAACCTTAAATGTATTCTACATTAAAATTTCAATTCGATTCTTTGTTGATAAATGGCCCGTACCAAACAGACCGCTCGTAAGTCCACCGGAGGAAAGCCTCCCCGCAAGCAGTAAGCAACGAAGGCCGTGTAAAAGTGCCCCAGTCACGGTTGGCGTTAAGAAGCCTCATCGCTACCGAACAGAAACTGTCGCCCTACGAAAAATTTACAGCTATCAGAAATGGATCGGGCCTAAATTGTGACCCAAAATAAACCATAAACCAACAAGTTCTTTTCAGGACCAGCCAATTATATTCCAGTAAGATATAAATGAAATTTTCGTTTTCCATTACTTTACAACCTCTTTCCTCCCGGCTTGAATTACTATCAATCTTGATGATGCTGTGCGGCGGGGGCACAGGCAGTTTCCATTATAGTGGAAAATTTAGGCTTGCGCGTTTTTCCCAAAAGTTTTTAGCTGTGCTGTTTTCAAGAAGTTGTAGTTGAATTCAAAATAAAATAGTTTACTTCTATTGTCAGAGGTGGACCTTCCAACGAAAACTAGTCTGGCTCGCTTGGAATCGAATTGTACGGACCAACCACTGCTTTCACAAAATCTGTTATTTTCAGTAATTGTACATTCTACAGATTTAGTCACAACTATTTCCAATCAGAGCAAAAATCGAAGGTTTTCATTCAATACAACAGCAGATTTTCACGTTTGAAAAAACAGGCAACATTCTGGCCGAAAATTTTGAAACGGTGCATCTATATCGAAATGTTAGAAAACGTTCGATTTTTGTAAATTGAATCATTACACTAACCTGTCTATAAATCACAAATAACTTTTGATTTTGTGCCATTCTACGTGAAAGCGACGGTATTGTTCACAAGTGGCTCACTTACCATCCAACGCTCTTGACAAGCCACTTACTGACGCTTGTAATAACAAAACTTCAATTTCATTCTTTGTCGATAAATTGATGGCTCTGAAAAGGGCCTTTTGTTTGGGCAGTGTTCGAAATTTACTTGGAGCTGGTGTATATGGTAACAGTTTTGGTGCCATCTGAGACGGCGTGCTTGACCAACTCTTCTGACAGCAGCAAACGGACGGCAGTTTGAATTTTGCGGGAGATGCTGCAAACGAACTGCTGCATGCCGATGCTGGAAACGAACTGAGCGTGAGCAACAGCATGCTGAGTTTTTATACCTGACTACATCACAATGTAAGCTCGTCCTTTTTTGTGTTGTCCTCAATATGTGTTCTTCGAAGCTCCACCCCTTCGTTGGTCGACCACATATTTTTGATAAAGAACAAAATTGAAATTGTGTTTCCAATACGGAGATTATCGAACACTCAGGGTAAAGAGAGTAATGTAATACGGCACCTTGGTAAAATGTTTGAGAATTGAAACCTTTTTTGAATGCGCCTAGTAAAAATGTTTTCCACTTCACTCCAGTTTGTTTCTGACCATATTTGCAATTTGCGTACTGAAAAAAATATAATTTAGGGTTTAACCCAAATTGCTCTCCAGGGAGAAACACTCCATGAAACAGAAAATGCAAACTTATTCTTTGAAATGAGTTTGGTGGCCCTGAAAAGGGCCTTTTTTATAATGATACAAGTGAGTTCTACCTTTTCAACTTCCAAATCTATACAATGTGCGTCCCTGCCGCTTCAGAGTATAGACGACATTCATTGAGATTTTGCGCTTGGCGTGTTCTGTACAGATCACGGCATCTCGGATGACATTTTCCTGCACACCATCAGCATTCGTAGATTAAATCGGAAATGCATTTTATACCACCACGACGAGCCAGACGCAGAATGGCGGATTTGGTGATTCCCTGGATTTTATCACGAAGAACCTTGCGATGACGCTTGGTAGGGAACGCAAACATGATACCGCTCATTGTACTGTCCGGACGAGCATGTTGCTCGTGTGGTAAGCGAGCACCCACTGATACAAAACAAGCTCGCGTGACCTGTATATATAACATTCCCGTATGTAATGAAACGCTTACATGCTCCTTTTTGACGGCTCTGCGTGGGATATGCTGGCAAATTGCGCATTTTCCTCGCAGTTTCCGAAGTATTTTCTAAAAATCCTTGTTTTGGTTTATTTATAATAGGCGCACTAATTCCGAAATTTAATACGAAATACGTGCACAAATTTCCGATCAGATAGTGCAATATTGCGATTTCGTCCAGTAGAACGGAAGATATTCGCATTTCAAATCTGGGAAAATTTCTCAACTGAAATTTTTGAAACGGGACCCTATATTGAAACGTTAGAAGCATTCTACTTCAAAAGGCCCTTTTCAGGGCCACCAAACTCATTTCAAAGAATAAGTTTGCATTTTCTGTTTCATGGAGTGGTTCTCCCTGGAGAGCAATTTGGGTTAAACCCTAAATTATGATTTATTTCAGTACGCAAATTGCAAATATGGTCAGAAACAAACTGGAGTGAAGTGGAAAACATTTTTACTAGGCGCATTCAAAAAAGGTTTCAATTCTCAAACATTTTACCAAGGTGCCGTATTACATTACTCTCTTTACCCTGAGTGTTCGATAATCTCCGTATTGGAAACACAATTTCAATTTTGTTCTTTATCAAAAATATGTGGTCGACCAACGAAGGGGTGGAGCTTCGAAGAACACATATTGAGGACAACACAAAAAAGGACGAGCTTACATTGTGATGTAGTCAGGTATAAAAACTCAGCATGCTGTTGCTCACGCTCAGTTCGTTTCCAGCATCGGCATGCAGCAGTTCGTTTGCAGCATCTCCCGCAAAATTCAAACTGCCGTCCGTTTGCTGCTGTCAGAAGAGTTGGTCAAGCACGCCGTCTCAGATGGCACCAAAACTGTTACCATATACACCAGCTCCAAGTAAATTTCGAACACTGCCCAAACAAAAGGCCCTTTTCAGAGCCATCACTTTATCGACAAAGAATGAAATTGAAGTTTTGTTATTACAAGCATCAGTAAGTGGCTTGTCAAGAGCGTTGGATGGTAAGTGAGCCACTTGTGAACAATACCGTCGCTTTCACGTAGAATGGCACAAAATCAAAAGTTATTTGTGATTTATAGACAGGTTAGTGTAATGATTCAATTTACAAAAATCGAACGTTTTCTAACATTTCGACATAGATGCACCGTTTCAAAATTTTCGGCCAGAATGTTGCCTGTTTTTTCAATCGTGAAAATCTGCTGTTGTATTGAATGAAAACCTTCGATTTTTTCTCTGAATGGAAATAGTTGTGACTAAATCTGTAGAATGTACAATTACTGAAAATAACAGATTTTGTGAAAGCAGTGGTTGGTCCGTACAATTCGATTCCAAGCGAGCCAGACTAGTTTTCGTTGGAAGGTCCACCTCTGACAATAGAAGTAAACTATTTTATTTTGAATTCAACTACAACTTCCTTGAAAACAGCACAGCTAAAAAACTTTTGGGAAAAACGCGCAAACCTAAATTTTCCACTATAATAAAAACTAGTGCCCCCGCCATGGAAAATTTCATTTATAATAATAATACTTTATAATTTGCTGGTCCTGAAAAGAACTTGTTGGTTTGTGGTTTATTTTGGGTCACAATTTAGGTCCGCTCGATTTCTGATAGCTGTAAATTTTTCGCAGGGCGACAGTTTCTGTTCGGTAGCGATGAGGCTTCTTAACGCCAACCGTGACTGGGGCACTTTTACACGGCCTTCGTTGCCAACTGCTTGCGGGGAGCCTTTCCTCCGGTGGACTTACGAGCGGTTTGTTTGGTACAGGCTATGTACCAAAAAATGCTGTTCTGCTACTTCTCTGATGCTGGTAGTAGGACGACGGTCAAACGCTCGTTTTCGTGCCTTCATTCATAAAAGTTCAACAATATTTTCAAAGAATGTTGCAAATTGTCAACTTGATAATTCCAAACATACTCCAAATAAACTATGAATGTGCTAAAGTCGACAAAATCGCATAGAAATTGCTTATTCCAGAGGATAATTTACCGGTCTAAAATGTATTCTACTTCACTCCGGTTATGTCTCTGACATTACCCACCCATCTTTTTAATCACACCTCATATGTGAAATTCAATCTTTCATTTTTTCTTTACGAAAACACGTCCCTACCGAAAGCCCATGCATCCTGACGTGGTAGCGATAGCGAGATCATGTTTTCTCGCTTCGTCCGCACAACACCTGTGCCCAGAAATACTGTACCCATGCCAATGGCCTCTTGGGATGCGGAGACATCGACGAAATCGTGTGTTCAGTGAACCGTTTCCAAAACACAAGTCTTGGTAAAATAAAATGACGATACCAACTTCATTCATTCTTTATATCGCACACGACTTGTGTGAAATAAACGGATACAATGTCAGCATGTCTGTCCAGAGAGGCAACCTGAATTCAATTTCGCTATACTATACAAGCAAAGACAGACCCATCATCTCTGAGAATACATCCCGAGTGTTCAATCAAACCGGTGCCGAAGCCCAAGGGAGTACCTTCGGAACATGAACTGGCAATCTCGAGTTAATTTTCTATCCTTCTTCGGCACACTCAAAAACCATGCTTACATGTCCAACCGAATTAAGTCTCGTGCTACTAACAGGCAATTGGAACTATGGAGATATCTCTTATTTTTCGTGTTCTTAAAACGTACACCCCATGTGTTCAATTGAACCAGTACAAAAGCCCAAGCAAACACCAGAGAAAACACCATCATACAATAAAATGGCATAGCGAAGTCAGATTCTTTTTTTCGCACCACGTGTGAAAACAATTCGAAACCATGCCAACATGCCTGCCTGGAGAGCCAACCCGAAGTCAATCTCGCAACGTGAATTCCATCTCTCACTTTTTCCGCTTCAAGAACACTACACCCGTGTGTTCAATCAAACCGATGCCGAAACTCGAGCGAGTACGTTCGCAAAGTGAAATGTCGATTGTGAGGTCATGTTCTTTCCTTATTCAGCACCTTATGTAGGTGAAGAAGTAAAAATGCTTGGCCACAATGACAAACCGAAGTTAACACGGCGATACTGAGAGATAATGCGAATTCCATGTGTTTTTTTTTGCTCTGAGAACATAGCAATAGCTTGTTCAATGTCGATCCGGTGGCGAACATTTCGGAAACCCAAACAGCACTTTCGCAAAATGAAATGGCGATAGAGAGTTCATTTTTTTCTTCTTTCGCGCGCCTTAAGTGGGATAAAAAACCGTAACCATACCAACATGCTTGCCCGAAGAGACAACTCGAATTCCATCAGGTGATAATGAGAGTCAGCGCAAGTTCCACATTTCAGTTCTTTCGCTCCGAAAACCGATACCTGCGTGTTCAATCGACCCGGTGCCGAAACTCCAGCGAGCGCCTTCGCATGAAACGGTGGTAGAGAGTTAATTTGCCTTCGTTGAAAATACAGAAGGCAAGCCAACAATCTAGGTCCCGTAAAAAAACCTGACGATGCTGAGAAGCTTTGCAAATTTCATCTCTCATTTTCTCGCTCAAGGTAGTCATCTCTCACTTTCTCGTATTTGTGTGTGAGGCAGTCGACACCATGCCAGCCTACCTGGATGAAGAGGCAAACATCGTGAAAAAACAATCGAATCGAAACCATGCCGACCACAAACAAAGAAAAGAAAAACTTTCCGTACCAAATGCAGACTGACTTATAAATTCAAACCTTTGTTTTATGCCCCATGACCTTCTCTGGGGCAGTACATAATGTCATATTTTGATTACCCTCTCAGGGGAATTTCTTAGAAATGCCCTCTCGGAGGTAATACTTCAGTTACCCTCTCAGGGGCCACACTTCCGTTACCCTCTTTGAGGCAATACTTCAGATGCCCTCTCGGGGGATATACTTCACTTACCCTCTCAGAGGAATAACAATTTCAATGCCCTCTCGGAGGCAGTACTTCAGTTACCCTCTCAGGGGCCATACTTCCGTTACCATCTCGGGGAGAATATTATTTCATCTACCCTCTCAGGGGGATAACAATTTCAATGCTCTCTCGGGGGAAATGCAATGTCCACTCAGGGGATCATATTTCATATACCTACCCTCTAGAGTGCAATTTTCCTTTCACATACATCTGAGTAGCCCGGACACGACAATGGTACGGTTCGGTAAACAAGTAATACCGAACCGCACCATTGTCGTGTCCGGACTACTCAGATACTGAAATTCCTCGTTCAAAGTCAAGCACACAACTGACGAGCTTTGTTCAGCTCATCTCTTTCTATCTATCTCCAATCTATTCTCTACTCTCATACAATTTCATTTCTATTTTCGCTTTCCTGAATCTCTACCTTTCATTTGTTTCACTTTTATATTTTCTATCGCACTCTGTCTCAATCCCTACAGTTTACTCACGTCATATAATTTTCTGTTCGTTAACATTAGTTTCTAGTTATCAAATTTTTGTTAGCTGACATTACCAATTGCTCCATTTGATAACGCCGAAGCTGTATGGCAATATACAGACAGCCAACATGTTGATTGCTCTGACCTTATTCCTCGCCTTTAGGAAAGACTTCAAGACACCGTTCACCCCACTCAAGAACTTATCTCGGAGCTCAAGCTTGATGCTGATGTGGCAAATCCCAAGGAGCTTCCTGATCTGAAATACTTATACGTTCGCCACGAATCATGTCCCAAATCATCTCGCCTTCGTCGATCTTGTGGCAACTAGAGTCGACCAATTAATCCTTTTTGATTACTACATCCAGCCGTTCCGTCAAGTCAACATTCTTCACAAATCCTCGCCTAGAACGACCATGCGATCATTCTTCTCCCTTTCTGCAAGCATCAAGCCGTGACGTATGCATTCAATCGACACCAAGCTATCGGTGCCGCACCGATCCTATTGTGATTGAACTACATATTGATTTTTTCGTTCCGCATACACAGATGGCTGATAGCAATTAATGACACAGCTCAGCTAACAGAAATCAAATTTTTATCTACTTTTTTACCAACTAGTTCATATACGTCATACGTCACGGCTTGATGCTAGCAGAAAGGGAGAAGAATGATCGCATCGTCGTTCTAGGCGAGGATTTGTGAAGAATTTTTTGTCGGCGTTGGCGGTAATACATGATGATGAGTTATGTTCTACCACAGATAACAGACGTTTAGGCTAGAACAAAATTTCTTCAAAAACCTGTGTAAACTTTCAAATTGATAAACGTTGGAAATCCGTGTTTCACTATTGCCATCTGCGCAACTGTTTGCTACACATGTTTGACAGCTGCACTCTAACTGCATTGTATCGATCACTGCGACATCTACAAACGTTTGCCAAACGTGTTTCAGGCGTCTTATTTATTCGGATTTCAGTAGCGGGTATTTACACACGATTCAAATCGAGCCTAAACGTCTGTTATCTGTCGTTCTACCATAGACCATGCGGTAGACTTGGGTGCAACGCCCAACTCCTACTTACCAGAAGGCAAAGAATTCTTCACATTGTGCATATGAGCCTGCCTAGTCCTAGTTTTCCGTTCTAAGTTTATAACTGATTCGCTCTAGAATACCTGTCCGCCTTTCAATTTCATTGCTTTCGTTTCTCTTAGTCTCAAATATGCCGAAAATAACCAACAAATCGATACAGTAGAACATTGCGGCAATTAAAACATAGTAACATATGAACTAGTTGGTAAAAAGTAGATAAAAATTCGATTTCTGCTAGCTGAGCTCTGTCATTAATTGCTATCAGCCATCCGTGTGTGCGGAACGAAAAAATCAATAAGTAGTTCAATCACAATAGGATCGGTGCGGCACCGATAGCTTGGTGTCGATTCAATGCATACGTCACGGCTTGATGCTAGCAAAAAGGGAGAAGAATGATCGCATGGTGGTTCTAGGCGAGGATTTTTGAAGAATTTTTGCCGGCGTCGGCGGTAAAACATGATGATGAGTTAGTTTTACCATAGACCATGCGGTAGACTTGTGTGCGACGCCCAACTCCTACTTAGCAGAAGGCAAAGAATTCTTCACATTTCTTTTCGATCATGTCCATATGAGCCTGCCTAGTCCTAGTTTTCCGTTCTAAGTTTACAACTGATTCGCTCTAGAATACCTATCCGTCTTTCAATTTCATTGCTTTCATTTCTCTTAGTCTCAATTTTGTCGAAAATAACCAACAAAATCGATACAGTAAAACAAATAATTGTGACTATCACCGTTTATTTGAGCGCTAATAGTTACAAGAAAAATCCGTAGAACTGAAGTTATTGCAATTGTTCTGATTGGATTTTACTGAAGCAGTGCTGCCATGTTCAATTATCGGTGAAAAATTGAATGTTATATTTTCGTTGTCTTAATATATTGTTTAAAACTGATAAATTTAATCAATGTAGACTGCTTTCGGCTATTCTTTCTGCCCAATCGAACTGTTGAAAACTTTGCAAGAGATGTGTATTGTATGTGTATGTAAAAATTGAGCAGATTCTAACACTGCTAGAGAAGCATCTATCTTGATTTAAACAGGTTATTCGTTTTTCTCTACACTAACATTTTTAAGAAATTTAATTTTCTCCTTTAAAACTTTTTTAATATTGGCTAATTTTCATTTAAGCTAATTTGATTTATTTTATTAATTTGATTTATATGAATCATTCTATTCATTTTATGAATGACCATTGAAAAGAGGTCAAAAGCAGTGTTTGTTTCATAATTATTTTAAATTTTTATTTGTTTTATCATTTTTCGTTAATTTATTCAGTTTATTCGAAGTGTTTATCGTGCAGGACTCGAAACTGTGCTTATCTCACATCTAGTTGCTTGCCAACTTTTTGTGTGTTCGGTAAACTAATGAATAATACAATAGTGATATGTGTAAGAAATGTCTCATCTCACTGATAGGTGGATTAAATTGTTTTTTAAACATTATTCAACTACATGTACAGATGACAATATTGAATGTCGTATTATGTCGAATCTAAGTGCGTAATTCTAGGTTCATTCATTTTAGATATTTGCATTTTTCGCTGCAGGAATATAACGATTCTTTGTCATAGTATCACTTCATGCACAAATTGTTGGTGAGGTAGATTTTTGTTATACATTTTGACAGAAGTTTTGTGCTTTCTTTTATAGTGAACGGCTCGATGAGGCGAAGATAGCAAACAAGTACATTATAAGTAATATTAATATGTTCATATTAAGTAGTTAAGTGGCAAGCCTAAGGTTTTGATGGTAGAGTCGCCTCTCTGGTGTTGGTGATAGACACTTAGTGCAGAAAGGGACCGAGGGAAAAAATAATAACAATATTTAGCCTTTTCACCTTTCGAAGGTATAGATGTACAAAATCAATACCTGCATTGGTACGTAAACAAATTAGTATAGTAAAACATCGAAATTACTCGAACCTATTAATATGAGCAACACAATTTATTTCAATAATTTACTATCACAACTATTAGCAGTTCATTCAGCAGTTCAGCCACAAACAGAAATGCAACCATCTACCAAAGAAGCTCACCAAAGGCGAAAAGCAAATGCTATATCATCTAAACTGCAATATTATACAACATGTAAACACAAACATAAATGAATAAAAATTTAAGTTAAAAAAATAAATTCAATACGGTAAAGTGCCTATTTTCACCATACTAAGCAGGATGTCTCACTAATTCATTAATTTCTCGGACCACAATCAATGGAATGCGCACAAATTGACATCAACAGCTTTGCTTCGTTATTAAGAACCAATATAATATTTCAAATGCGCTGAAATTCTCGTGTTTGAGCGCAACGAAAACTCGAATCGAGTGCACTATGGGAAGGTTCCATACAAACAGGTGGCCAAAAATATTTTGTCCCATATTCTTTTGCAAAATGCTTGTTTGAATTGTTACTAATGTACGACACTCATAATAGACGTATCCGGGATTAAAAACCTTAAGGGGGAGGAGGATGGAGGGTGGTCAGTGTAAAGTATTCAAGGAGAATTTTTTTTTTTTTCAAAAAAAAATTTGCGATGCAGAGAGTTTTTGTCAATTCAATCACTTTTCATATAATTGTGCAACATTTGAACAATATTTTCATAAATTTTCATGGGGCGAGTGACAGGGAATCTTGGAAGGCACCTCGAAAAAATAGGGTGTGCATCATAACTCAAAATCTACCGGACCAATCGTTTCGAAATTTTGCACAGTTCTTCTTCACATCATTCTCCTTTCGATAAAATTATTATTATAACTATTTTTACAATAAAATGTTTGTAGATGTTTTTGAGCGAAAATGAATTTTTTGGCCTCAAGTGCTACGAAAAACTTAAAAATCAAAAAACAAAAAAGAAAAACTCAGGAAACATGTGCTTTCTAACCCCTCAAACAGATAGTGACGGAGAGAGAATGCAAATCGCGAAAGAGACAGATGAATATTTCAATTTATTTAATTACATAGAAGTGAATAGAAAGGAGTGTGAAGTGCATAGGTTATTTGGTGATTATTTCAATGTCGATATGACCAATGAACTTTAAAAGTAATGTCGCTCTTTCAGTTGATTGCTATGCCGATATATCTTCTCTATATTTATAGTATGCAATTAATTTTGTTTCATTTGGATTTCTTGTTCCGGAGATACAGATTAATGAATCCTATATAAACCAGTATCATGAAAACGAAATGGTTCAAACTATCAAAATGTATTAAAATACATTGTTGGTATGGCGAGTGGCCATTAAAAATTTTCTTGGCCACAAACACTGCTTTTGACGATTTCGGAGCCCATTAATATAAGCATGTAAATTCTTGAAAACAAATCATACTTTTTGGTATATTCAGAATTTAAAGCATTTGGTCACATTGATCGTGTTAACGTCAACTTGGGGGTTCCAGTATAACTCAGTACCGTTTGTTGCTACACAGTATTGTTGTATGGCATAAATGTAGTCAGAT